>NC_046658.1:6672595-6716002 GCF_010883055.1 Belonocnema kinseyi
ATGTGAAACTCGGAAACTATTAGGGATATCAAGATCTGCTTTGCGCATAAACTTAGTGCTAATTAAGTGCTCTGGATTTGTACTATGCAAAAAATCCGGGCATTTTTTTTTACCTAAAACGTGTGGTAATGCTGACTTCAGGTGACTCGGGTATGTAAAACTCGGAAACTATTAGTAATATCAAGATCGGCTTTGCGCAGGAATTTAGTACTGATTAAATGCTCTGGATTTGTGCTATGCAAAAAAGCTGGAAACTTTTTACCAAAAACATTTGGTAATGCTGGCGTCAGTTGAATCTGGTGTTGTGAAACTCGGAAGCTAATAGCGATATCAAGATCTGCTTTGCACGGGAATTTAGTCCTAGTTAAGTGCTAATATATTCTGCAAAAAGTAAATTTTGTGCCCGGTAATTTTGATCAAAAACATGTAGTAACGCTGACTTCAGGTGACTCTGGTTAGCACTAAATTCCGGCGTAAAGGAGAATTTGATACCACTAATAGTTTCCCAGATGCACAACACCAGAGTCACCTAAAATCAGCATTACTACATGTTTGTGATCTGAATTACCGGGCAAAAAATTTAGTTTTTGCAGAATATATTAGCACTTAATTAGCACTAAACTCCTGCGCAAAGCAGATCTTGATACTACTAATAGTTTTCGAGTTTCACATAGCAGGGTCACCTGAAGCCAGTATTACTACACGTTTTTGGTAAAAAAAAGTGCCCGGATTTTTTGCAAGGCATAAATCCAGAGCACTTAATTAGCACTAAATTCCTGCCCCAAGCAGATCTTGATATCACTAATAGTTTTCGAGTTTCACAACACCAGTCACCTGAAGCCTGCATTACCACACGTTTTTAGTAAAAAAAAGTGCCCGGATTTTTCGCAAAGCACAAATCCAGAGCATTTAATTAGCACTAAATTTCTGCGCAAAGCGGATCTTGATATCACTAATAGTTTTCGAGTTTCACATAGCAGAGTCACCTGAACTCAGCATTACTACATGTTTTTGATCAAAATTACCGGGCACAAAATTTGGTTTTTGTAGAATATATTAGCACTTAATAAGCACTGAATTCCTGCGCGAAGCAGATCTTGATATCACTAATATTTTCCTAGTTTCACAACACCAGAGTTACCTGAAGCCAGCATTACCACACGTTTTTGGTAAAAAAAAAGTGCTCAGATTTTTTGCATAGCACAAGTGCAGAGCATTTAATTAGCACTAAATTCCTGCGCAAAGCAGATCTTGATATCACTAATAGTTTTCGAGTTTCAAAACACCAGAGTCACCTGAAGCCAGCATTACCACACGTTTTTGGTAAAAAAAAGTGCTCGATTTTTTGCATAGCACAAATCCAGAGCATTTAATTAGCACTAAATCCCTGCGCAAAGCAGATCGTGATATCACTAATAGTTTCCGAGCTTCACATAGCAGAGTCAACTGAAGTCAGCATTACTACATGTTTTTGATCAAAATTACCGGGCACAAAATTTGGTTTTTGTAGAATATATTAGCACTTAATAAGCACTAAATTCCCGTGCAAAGCAGATCTTGATATAGCTATTAGCTTCCGAGTTTCGCAACACCAGAGTCAACTGACGCCAGCATTACCACATGTTTTTGGTAAAAAGTTTCCGGCTTTTTTGCATAGCACAAATCCAGAGCATTTAATCAGTACTAAATTCCTGCGCAAAGCAGATCTTGATATTACTAATAGTTTCCGAGTTTCACATACCCGAGTCACCTGAAGTCAGCATTACGACACGTTTTAGGTAAAAAAAAGTGCCCGGATTTTTTGCATAGTACAAATCCAGAGCACTTAATTAGCACTAAGCTTATGCGCAAAGCAGATCTTGATATCCCTAATAGTTTCCGAGTTTTACATAGCAGTGTCATCTGAAGCCAGCATTACTACACGTTTTTGGTTTTAAAAAAAGTGCCCAGATTTTTTGAATAGCACAAATCCAAAGCACTTAATTAGTACTAAATTCCTGCGCAAAGGAAAATTTGATACCACTAATAGTTTCCAAGTTTCGCATACCAGAGTCGCCTGAAGCCAGCATTACTACACGTTTTTGGTAAAAAAAAGTTCCCGGATTTTTTTCAAGGGATAAATCCAGAGCACTCAATTAGCACTAAATTCCTGCGCAAAGCAGATGTTGATACAACTAATAGTTTCCGGGATTCGCATACCAGAGTCACCGGATTTTTCGAAAAGCATAAATCCAGAGCACTTAATTAGCACTAAATTCCTGAGGAAAGGAGAATTTGATACCACTAATAGTTTCCGAGTTTCGCATACCGGAGTTGTGGCTTCAGCTGAAGCTAGCATTACTACATGTTTTTGGCAAAAATTACACGTAAGTATATTTCAATTTCATTTCAATGTAAATTTAAATTATATGTACATATTTTCCAATGTCGAAAAAATGTAGGGTTTGCACTTTGACCAATTTCAGAGCAATTCTGCCATTTTTAAAGTCGTTTATCGAACACCCTTAAGGTTTTGTGACGAGTGGGTCATGTGGCCAGTTTCCTACCTTACCGCCACTGTTTTTATTTTCCAACTTATTTTCATACGAAGCGCCACATCGAGTTGAAAATTTAGGATAATAAATGAGAAGCACTAAGAAAGGTGGGTCTGATCCTAAATATTAGTAATTATGAAAAAAGCAAAAAAGTTATTCACGAAAAAAAAGTTTTTCCATAATCATAAAAATTTAGGGCCAGATCCACAATTCTTTGTGCTTCCTGTTAAGTATCAAAAATTTTCAACTCGATGTGATGCTGCGCGTGAAAATAAGTTGGGTAATAAAAAAAAGTTGCGGTAAGCTAGGAATCTATTCACGTGGCCTTAAGGAATATAAAGTTTCCCCATTTATTTTTAGGATCTTTTTTTGGGACTCAATATCCGGGAATTATTAATATTATGTTTGAGTTTTTGGGAAGGAGAATCACAGAACCCTTTGCGTTGTATATTTAAAAAGAGAATATGAATTTTAATAGGGGGAACTAACTCACGATATTTGGATTTAAGTGAGTTCTATTGAACTTTGATCTTAACAAGGAAAAGGATATTTGATACATTGGCTATATTACTACTTTTGCGCAGGCCTTCTAAAATGATACTGAAGCACAGTGTCATCTCTCTTGGTTTAATTATTCAGACAAATATAAGAAATTTATTTTGATTCTGTAGCAAATTTCGGTCTTACATTGATTGATTATAAGACAGGAAATGAGTGCTGCGAACCATGATTTTATAGTTGACAATTTGTACCTTTAATTTCCAGAAATACTTTTTTATTGGTGAGCACTTGGGTTTAATTTTTCTTTATTTATTAAATAGATGAGAAAAATAATTCCTGGATTTTAGAATTCAAGCCAATTAACTTATGAAGCCAGGACGAGATCGCTATCACTTCCCAGAGACATAAGTGTAGTGTGTAAGTTAATTGTATGCAGCTAAACTATTTTTGGAAAAATTCTCACTCACCTTAAGAGAGGCCGAGGGGTGATTGCAGTTACCACCTTGAAAGCTAGCTATTTTCTTTGAAAGAGCTTAACTGAATTTAACTTTATTATTAAAAAGGAGAAATTGAATTTCCAAAAGTTAAAAGTTAAAAAAAAAGAAAAGATTAGTCTAAATGGAGCTGCCCAAGAGGAACCACCTCACTTATTTGTTGAGAGTCCTTTACATAATGGGTCAAAGGCCTATGCATGCTAGAACTGTTACAGAAGTTACGAGACTTCTCTCTTTACAAACAGAAAACCAAAGCAGCCAGTCACTATGAGCCTCTGGGCTCGAGTGAAGAAACGATACGGACCGTTCTCTCGTTTAACTGGCTCTCCGTCTAGCAGAGTGCGGTATGCAGTGATTGACTGGTACGTTTTTTCTTTTCTTTAGGCTTAAAAACTAGAATAATGAAGCCACATTTGCAAATTTAATTGGTAAATTTGGATGATTCCTCATTTGTGGTAGCAGATCTATTATTCGCCCCAAGCACGCGAGGATCGAGTGTATACCTAAAACTTAGTCAAGTTCTCTGTCCAATTCTATTATTGTTCGAAAGTTTACGTGTAGGTCTATTTCTAGAGTATCGTCCCTTGTTTTTTATTCTGGGTTAGTGTAATTTTTGCTGATGCCTAGTCATTTTTGGATTTTCGGTTAATGTACTCCCAATGCCCCTACACGTGTGTTTAACCTCGTTTGGAGTTGTATAGTTTTTTCTTTACCTAAAGGGTCTATCGTTACAAAAGGAATCATGTATTGTGTAAATTTATATCGGTATGAGTTTCCCTCAAAATTGTCATCTGATGTTTTTTCAGTTTTTCTTGAAGTTATCCTTAAAACGTGTAGTGCGCTCGTTGATTTTTCTTTCCAGGTTTCCTCCATACTTCCCAGGCTCCTGAAATATTAAAAAAAAAAGAAAAGCTTTTGTCGGTTGGAATCGTAAATAATTTCAGTTTCCTAATGCGTAAAAAGTTTTGCATTCACACAATCTTCGCGTTACATGGAGAACCCGCTATAATGCAAGGGTTCCAATTGATACCCTGACGTGTCTAGTCAACAAATGATTCCAGAACTGAATTGTGTAGTCTTAAAAGTCAAGATCAAAAGTTCGAAAGTTCAAAAGTTTGCACCAACGCGAATGCTTGTGCTTCTTGGTTCCTCCTACTTCTATATGTGCGCCATTCCTTCGTGATGTTTTTTCTTCCTCATGTCTCTCTGCTTCCTTCCTGTGTTTTTCTATGCGTTTCATTCCGTTTTCCCTTATTAATTTGATGGTATCTGCCCAAAATCTTTCTCTCTCCTGTTCAAGTCTTTCTTTTCGTCTTCTCTCATCTTCTTTTTCTTGTTTCGCCAATTCGGAGAGTTGTTCATTAAACACTTCGTGCAATTTTCTGCGTTGGCACTACTAGGCCTTTTGTTCATATTGAAATGTTAGTTTCCACATTTTTTCTTTCAATTCGTGGCTGTATTACTTCTCTTGTTTTGGTTTTGGTTCTCCTGGTACTGTGTAATCTTCACCGTAGTTTTCTCCGAAATCGTACGGCTGGTTGATTTTACCCCCTATGGCTCCCTCCTCCGGTTATTTGCCATCTACAGCTTCCTCTTCTTTTTCTGAATGGATCTTACTGTCGGTGAAGTTTTAAAGCATACATCAGATATGGGGGTAGGGTCGTTATTGTATTTTTTTTCTCAAACGTAGCCATGATATGGTTTGGCATTTCCATGTTGTTGGGCCATTATTGCCTCAAAGATGATATTCTGCCAGTAATAACATTTAATTCTAGGATCCATGGTCAAAAAATTAAAAGTTCGTGCTGTCTAATTTATTCTTAAGGGCATGTGACACTTCGCCGTGTGGTCAATCGGGTACAGTTCCGACGGCTTTTTTTCCACAAAAATGAAAGTTTTCAAAAACTGAATTCGGAGATGCTATAAAATATCATAACGGACGTCCCCGGACTCTTTTTCAGGGATAATAACAAAAAAATGTTATTATGCTAATTACCAAATTTTATGCATGTGTATTATTTTGTAGTTAGGGTGATTTTTAGCTCTTTGTCATTCCGATAATGTAGGTCTCTATCGTACCGATTCTGTCGGTAAGCACTCTATAATCATTATGGTGTAATCATGGACCAGATCTGATAAAACTTTCAAACTAATGTTCAATTTTTCGCCACTAGGAAATTATTTATGAAATAAACTTTTTTGATTGCCTGCAAACAAGGTTAGTTCCGGGAGATTAGTTACTATGTTTATTTGCAATTCCAAAGTTTTCGGCCAAAAATATTGTGTAGTTTGGAAGTAACTCACAGGAGAATTGTAACATACATAACCTCCAAATATACAATATCAAATATCAAAAAATATCAAAAAATTTTTTGAAAAAAAAAAAAAAAATTAAGTGTGCCGGGACGTCCGTGAGCATGTTCGCTATCATTTCCCAAATTTTTAAGACAAAATATTGATTATTCTAGAAAAAAGCCGTCGGAACCTAAAACTGGTAAAATCGATACTAATTCCTAAGCGGTATGCAAATTAACCAGATTTTGCTACATTAAAACTTTTTTGAATTAAACTAAAAAAAAGTGTGTGGGGATGTCCGTTAGGATGGTCGTTATCATGTCCCAAATTTTTAAGACAAAATATTGATTATTTAAGAAAAAAAGCCGTCGAAACCTAAAACTCGTAAAATCGATCATTCTCTAAGTATTACATGGCCTTAAGATCAAGTGAGTCGGATTACTAATGATCGATTGAGTCAGTTTTAAGTTTTGAGTCGTTTTGTTATTTTAATGCTAATGATCCGCTGTAAGTAAGATTTTTTGTTAACAAAATGGCGGCCACAAAATGACGGATATTTTCAAAAATTTTAATCGAATTTGCATGAAACTTAGTATAAGTGGGTTTTCGGGATCTCTGATTTCAAATTTGCAATAGAAATAGCTCAAGCCTATTATATATGATAGCCCTATTTAGAGGGTCCCTATTAAGAAGATTGATAATATTCTAAACGTTTCGTTACAGTAGTCCCGCGCTCGCCTCCTACTTGCCTAGTCAGCCTGTCCCGTTCTTTAGCGTCGCGTGCGTGCGCGACGCGACCACACAAATAAATCGATTGCATCGAGAATCGCAGAAAGTCGCATCTGAAGTTTTGATTTTCCAGATAGTAAGGCCTTTACTTACATTTTGAATCTGAGAACAACACGGAGTCTGGCGGAAACATAACTTTTCGGACGATTTTTGGAAAATTGTTAATTTAAAACTTATAAACAATTGTTACACAAAGTAAATTATAAAAACATATTACCAACTTTTAGGTGCCTCCTCCCTTCTTCTTGAAGATTTTTACACATTCGACAATTCCTGTGTGCACTTTGAATGGTGTTTTTCTCGTTCCTTGTAGCACGTTGCACGAAGCACGATGTAACAAGGGCGACTTTCAGACGCTACGACGCGTCTCGTTGGCACCTCATCTATTTGCTATTCGAGAAATAAATGCAGAGGAACCTCGTTTACCCACTACCACATACAAAATCTCTTAGCTAAAATTCTTTCTGACGTTTGACCAACTTTTTGGGCATTTGAGACCACTGTGCGTCGGCTGGACTTACTTGGGGGTATTATTTTAGTGTTTTCGTGTGCCTGATACCGAATTTTTCGGTTTGATCTCTTAAGGATTTGTTGGGGAACTCGGTCCCATTATCCGTGTGAAGAATCCTAGGTGTCCTCCACTGCAAAATGACCCGTTTCTAAAATTGTGACTCTATTGTAATTCTGTTAGCTTTTTTAATCGGTATTATTTCTAGACATTTTGTAAATAAATCCACAAAGACTAAAATAGATTGATTCTTTCTCTTTTTCTTAGTCGGCAATGGGTCCATGATGTCTGCAGCAATCATTGTACACGATTCTTCGACTGTTCTTTTTTCCATCAACCCTGATTTTGCTTAGTTGCTAGGTCTGTTTCTCTGACAGATTTTGCAATTTTTTACGCATTTGATTACTTCCGAATTTATCCTTGGGAAGAAGTAGTATTTAGAAATTCTCGCGGGCGATTTTTCTTAAACTGAATGTCCTGCTTCTATAGCACTGAGATTTTCTTCTAAGACCTGTATTCGGTTCCGTAAAAATAAAGTTTCGTGTCACCAATTGGCCATTTTTCGTTTTCTTCTGGTCTTTTCTTAATTTGTCTCATTTTTGTTGAGTACCATTCGTCTGCTTTATCTGCTACGTTCGATTTCGGTTTTTGTGTGTTACAGGCTAACACTAATGTTACATTTTTGCTGATTTTCCAGCTCTCGAGAGAGCATCTGATTAAAAACATAATACTATAGAAATGACTTCCAATGCAAGTCAGCTAAATCAAAATTAAGGAAATGAAAATTAGATTAAAATCCAAATTAGAAATCTTATTTGACGTCAAATAAACAAATTGATGCAAACTCCTATTAAAAAAACAAGGATCCAACGACCAAATTTGGACCACGACGAAGAAACAAAAAAAGCTCCTACTGTAATCTGAAAAAATAAAAAAATAAAATAATTTTTGGGCAAAAATAAAAAAGAGAATAGAAACATGAGAAGGCAACCAATCACATACTTTTCCTTATTATTTTCTTTCTTTCGTATTTTTTATTTATATTGCTATCAAATTATAATAAAATAAAACTCAAAATAACAATTTTTAAAATAAATTAAATTAAATTATCAACGTTTCGGTACTCAGACAAGGCACGTAAAATGTTAATAGGTAGAAATTGACAGCACCGAAAAACAGGTGCTCTCTCTTTGATACCAGAGAATCGAATGAGGATCAGCAGGCCAATCTGTTGTAAACACAATATAAATACCTGTCACAATTACATCAGAATTAGAGAAAGTAAAAGAATTTCAAAAAAGTATTATTCAAAAACTTGTTCCGGATGACCATTTAATGATTTCTTGGGATGTTATTTCAATGTTTCCGAGTATACCCCTTGAATTAGTTAAACAGGCAGTTTTATATCAGTCATTTCTCTGATTTTAGCAGAAATAGTTATGGAAGATTTGGAGCTTCTTGCTTTCAGGAAATTATATTTTTGTTTTGCCTTTTTATTTTCGGTTTGTCGATGATACCTTATTATGTGTTCCTCTAGCAATGTTGCAGATGGTCAATTGATACTTTTAACAGGTTTCATCCAAAAATTCAATTTACTCACGAAAGTAGAGAATTAATGAAAATGCTTTCTATTAAAAAACAAAAAAGTTATCTATTAATTTAAAACACGATTTGTATATGTTATACAAACGTTATGTTAATGTGATTAATTACATTTACTGGTGTTGTTTCATGAATTCTGTTTTCTTTTACTTTCTCTAATTCTGATGTAATTGTGACAGATATTTATATTGTGTTTACAATAGATTGGCAATAGATTACAATAGGAGCTTTTTTTGTTTCTTCGTTGTGATCCAAATTTTGTCGTTCAATTCTTGTTTTGGGATAAGTTTTTGTTCGTCTTTTTGTGATTTTCTATCAGAATTCTGAACGGTCTTGTATCTTTCTGTGGAACTTATGGTCTTCAACAGGCATATTTCTTTATAATCTTTATCTGTCTATAAGATAAAGACGTCTTTATAAATGTCGCGTTGTCCCTCAGGTAGTGAGCGTGATTTGTCCAAGCTTGGCGCGCTCTTTTCGCTTTAAAAGTAGATACTATTTACAAACATGAGTGGCGATTCAAATGTTCTGAAACTTTTAAACTTCATCAAAGTCCACACAGAGGATACCACAAAGGACATCAAACTTTTTAAAACTGACAGAGCTCAATTGAAGTTCGATTTTGATGCTTTAAAGATCGAATTTAGCACATCCAAAGTTCACTCAAGCCGCAGGTTGACTTTATTCAACAACAAGCCCGCCCATGCAATGTTTTGATTCACAAGCTATCAGACGATGAGGAATCTAACAGGGACCTTTTCTCATTCGTTCTCAATATTCTTACTAGCGCTGGTCTCTCACTGAAAAAGTCGAACATTGCCACTATTTATCGTCCGGAGGACGCAAGACAGTAAACCCGTCCTGGTGCTTTTCAGTTCTAGCAGATGGAAGCAATAGGTTCTCAAGAATTGCGCAGCTCTCAAAGAGTTTAACCTTTCTGTCACACTTGACAGATCACCAGAGGAAAGGCAAGAGCGGAAAGCCCTACACCACACTGCCATCAAGTGAAAAAATGCGTGTATTAACGTGTTTGTTAAGTCTAGCAGTATAATGCTGGAGGAACGTCAGGTCTCTTCCCCGGAGGTCGAATCCCTCCTAAATGAAAAGGGAAATGAACAAATTTCGACCGAAACACACTGCTCGTCAAGAAGCAAATCCAAAACACGACAGAAGCGAATAACGAATGGATCAAATAGCTCCCTGGACTCCTTTATAGGAAAAGTTGCTTCAAACCCGGAAAAGCCTTAGTCTAAATGTCAAAAACCTACTAGGCCTAGTAAGGTTTAGCAAGTTTCAGCAGAGAAAGAAATTGCTAATCAGGATGTCATATCTCAATCTCATAAGGGCAGCAATCTTTGCATCTTTTTCTGGAATACTCACGGCCTTTCGAATTTTTAATGTTTGCTTTAAATCATCTATAGACGCTAAGCTGTTCTAGCAGACTTTTGAGGAGGACCTTTTCGGAGTTATATTGGGTTATCCAGATTTACCAGTGTTTTTAGGAGGCGATTTTAATGCTCGTATCAGCAACCTAAATAACCTTAAAGGGTAATTCCTCCCCGAATGTTATGCAGCATTGTATAAGCGAAGATCATTGCACTCTGAAGTCAACGCAAGGGGGGAGGCTCTTTTTGAAATTATTGCGAGTGGTGAGTTAATGATATTAAATGGGAGAATCCCCAAAGATTTTCTAGGAAATTATACTTTTCTTGGATTTCAGGGTATGACTGTTAACGATATTGTTGCGTATAATATTTACGCAATAGACCTGATTTCTAATTTTGAAGTACTTCAATTGCCTACGTCATCCGACCATCTTCCGGTTCGCGTTGGTATTTCGTATTTCATACAGATGGACACAAGTATAAATAGAGACTCATTTTTAGCGTACAATAAAATAATTTGGAATGAAAACCGCAAATGTGACTATATACATGAAATGTCTATTTCTGAGAACTCTGTGTACTCCAATTACGAAATAAATACTCTAATTAATAATTTAATTGTCATAATTTCATCTTTTGCCGATAAGTTGAATTTAGTCACAAAATCTAAATGGCACACTCCGGGAAAGAAACCTTTGGATGATAAAGAATGTAAAGTCACGCGCCGTAGGCTTAGACAATCTTTAAATGTCTTTCAAAGGTCGGGTTTCGCAGAGACGGAGGGGGAAAAATATCTAGAATATAAAAGATCTTTTCTGGAGTTACGTAGGTTCAAGAAGAGGCAATACGAATATGCACTGCTGAATTCACTACGGGCTTGTAATAATCCTAAGGATTTTTGGGCAGCGGTCAATAGATTTAGATAGCGGTCTCCTTCCACTAACAATGTAAGCATGCATGCATGGCAAGACCTTCTTTTCTCTTTATCCGATTGAGGCTCCCATTTGCATAAAGTGGATTGTAAGCAAACAACATTTATTCGACTGTGATATCTCGATTGATGAAATTAAAGCCTCTTTATTGAAATGTAAATGCAATAAAGCACCGGGCGAGGATGGGATTCTCAATGAATTTTTCAAAAACCTTCCAGAAAATTGGGTAGAGTACTTAGGGCGCCTCTTCAACGGGATCTAGGCTGAGGAAAGTATCCCAGCTAGCTGGGCCAAAATACATGCATTTATGTTGCATAAAAAGGGTGATAAATCTGACCCTCATAATTAGGGGAAATGCCCTTATAAATACTATTACTAAGATCTTCTCTCAAATCAGCGACGAATCTTTGCTTTTTATATATATTTCAAAAAGGCTTTTGACTCAGTAAACCACTGTCACCT
Organism: Belonocnema kinseyi; assembly: GCF_010883055.1. NCBI lineage: Eukaryota > Metazoa > Arthropoda > Insecta > Hymenoptera > Cynipidae > Belonocnema > Belonocnema kinseyi. Next base: position 6,684,098 of record NC_046658.1, read on the forward strand.
ATGGAGCAAACTTCTAAGCATAGGCATCTCCACTAAACTTATACGAGTTTTAAAAAATCTCTATGATAACTCTTGTCTATTCGCACTTGCGAGAGTCTGACTTCGTCCGTAAAGGTAACTTGTGGGGTGCTTCAAGGTGAGATCCTTAATCATATTCGCTTACTCTCAGGCTGACTTACAAGCAAAAATTAACCTTATTTCCCAATACTGTATGAGCAATTTTTTAACGGTCAACGAAGCAAAATCAAAAGTTATGGTATACCACAAAGATCGGCCATGTGAATACAAATTCTTCTACGCACAGACTCAGATGGAGGTGCTAGGCGAATTTGTCTATCTCGGTGTCAGCATATCAGAGTCGGGTCTTTTTTATAAATAGTACATAAAAAGAATGTCTGCTGCGAATATTGCTGTGGGTGCTCTTTCGAGAATTTTATTTGCATCTAAATCTAATGTCTGGAAAACTAAGACTACCCTTTTTTGTAACCTCACACTTAGTGGTCTTTTTTACGAATTAGAAGTCTGGGGGTTAAGGTACTTTGATTCAGTCGAGAAATTACAGTTCTCTTTCTTTAAGAAAATACTAGGCTTACTAACATACACACCGAATTTAGCCCTCCGCTGAGAGACAGTTAGATTACAGTTAGCTAATGATATGTTTAAGTCAGCGCTGAGATGGTTTTCGAGGTTGTTGGGTATGCCTGATGATAGGTATCCTAAAAGATGTTTTCTTAAATTGAAGGCAATGTCCTTAAAACATGTTGCAACCCGAAGTATAACTGGGTTCTTTAGTCCAAAAATATGTTCACTCAATGTAACTCGGAGAAAATGTGGCTTGACTTGGATTCTACTTCGCTCATTTAAAATATGGATGTTTTTCTAAATAACTTTTCTGATTATCTGTGGCGTTTCGACTATGAAAGATCTCTCCATTCAAGTAGTCTCCAAGACTCAGTATCAGAGGACCTTTATCATTCATTGGCTGTTTGTCCTGCCTATTGTGACTGAAGAGTATCAATCTTAGGTCACCCAGCAACCACGATAGTCAATAGCCAGGATTGGCTGAGTCTTTTACATTTTTCAGGCTGCAAAGCATAAAAATGTTTTCGCATTAATGTCATCAAGCTTATTTATATAAAAAAATTTGAATTTCCAAATGACTATTAACTTATTACACTTGAATTTTTTGGCTGAGCTATTAAGCTTCAAACCACAAAGTTGTTGAGTTATAGCTTAGTTTCATCCTTAGGGCTTTTAGCATATCTGTACCTAGGATGCCTATAGGTTTTAGTTTTGGCACCAACTAAAATTTAGGTGCTTTATTTGTTTACCCACTATAATTGGGGTTACTACCTGCCAACATCTTTCCAGCAATTCCTTGCCAATGCAAGAATGCGTGGCAACTTTATCTATCAAAATGCGAAATAATTTATTCTCGACTTTTGTCTTTAAACGAAAACGTGTTTCTGTTATCTTATCTTTACCCGAATTTAAAAATCCTGGCGTCCCGTTATCAGTTTTTACTATTTTTGGTTTTTATATCCGCCCCTCCACTTTCCCTGTGTGTATGCGTAATATGGGTATTCTCTTTTATAATAGCCCGCTATACCAGAATGATAAAAAACGATAGATTGATTTTGGAAACGATAAATAATTTTTGGTGTCCCCATTCGTTTTTTTTTCAAGTCCTATTTTTGTCCGAGTTAAAACTTGTCTGGTTTTGAGAGTCTCTGTTATTATTGTTACCTATTTTTCGATTTTTGCTTCCAAAACTCGTTTTTTGGGAATTTTGTACGTTATTAATATTTTAAGAATTATTTTCCGTTTTTTTTTGTAGGAAATCCTATTTTTGTATTACTCTGACCTTGATCTGAACGTAGCGTCATTTGTATTAGATTTCATAACATTTAGTAGTAGAGTTTGTAAAGATATCTGGGTCTATTGTTTTTGAATCTAGGTGAAAAATTTTGTTGAACTCTAGGTTGGAAATTTGATTGGAAACCAGGTAGGAATTTAGTTCTGAAGTTAGGCCTAAAATTTTGTTGATATTGGTCTGTAAAAGGTAGGAATAGAAATCCAAATGGAGGATATGTAGATCAATTTTTGTATAGTTTTGTTTACCCTGATTATTTTGGTTTTAGTTATCCTTTTAAACATTTATATTTTCCCTTATTGCTTGTTTATTTTCCGAATTATTTTCATCTCCGTTACCGTTTTTACGTTTTTGTTCATTTTTGTTCTCTATTTTAGGTTAAGTAATTTGTAATACTTGTCCTCGAATTTTGAATTTGGCTAGCTCAGTTTCATATTTTTTACCTAAATCGTCGAGTTGCTGAAAGGTATCAAAATCGTTCCTTTTAATGTACAATTTGTAATCAATGCGAAGGTTTCCATAGTTTCTATGTAATTCCGTTTCGCGGCTTTTCTCGGATATAGTTTAGTAAAAAGTTCTCTAATTTCCAATAATAACGAGTGGACGTCTTGGTTTCTTCTTTGGTTACAAAACTTTATTTTTTGTTTGATTTCTTCTGAGAACCTTTCATCGATATAAGCGTTTTTAAACATTTCGGTGAAATCCGATAGACGTCTCCACGAATTTTTATTTGTTTCACACCAATCTTTTGCATCTTCAATGAGTAGTGCGTCTAAATATTCTAGAATATTGCGGTCATCTATTTTGTACCCCCTTCTGAATCTTTTTAATTCTTTGAGAAAATGCGCGGGACTGTCTTCTTTATTTTTGCGAAATTTAACCGGCCAATTAATCATTATTTGAATGGGCGTTCTGTTTTGGTTTGATTTAATTCTGCCCTGTAATGGTTCACTGTCGTGGGAGTCTTGTAGGTTTAAATTATAATTTCTTAGTCTGTTGCGGCTTTCAATATTACTATATAAAAGTTGACAAGGTTCTTTTGAATTTTCTTTCAAATCGAATTGTAGCTGACGGGTCTAGTCTAAGCCTTACATTTTTTGTCCTTTCTTCCCTTTCTTTAAAAAATATTTTCCTCTGTTAATTAACAAATTCGTTGCATTGCGTGCTTTCCAACAATTCATCGGATCCTAGGATGAATTTTGTATTGGTTTCTGAAAAGGAATCGTGTTCGGGAGTTTCGTTGTTTAATTTCAGCGAATTGTTAATTGGACCTAGATACGCCTATTATGGATTAACTTTCCTTATACCAACAGAATGTATTGTTTTCTAGGTCCAAAGTTTTTTTTAGAGTTTTGAGTGAGGTCATGGAGTGAGGGTTGGTTATTGTGAGTTTATGCGTCTTAGTTCGGTCTATTGCTTATACTAAGTGTTCCATGTTTTTTCGCGTGAAACCGCTTGTTTAGGCAATTTATTTTTAATTTTACCCAACCTGAGTTTTATTTAATTTTAAATTGCGTTAAAATTTGTATTGGCACGGCACCCTGTATAAATTTCTGAGTTGGTTTCCTAATTAGAAATTTCAATTTCCTTTCTGACTTCCCTACACAAATATTTTGTTTTCATTTTTCGTTTTTGTCTTAACTAAATTTTATTATCCAGAAATGTAATATTTTAAATTTTTTCCTTTATTTTTAGCCCGAACCTAATCTAATTTTCATAAATCTTAGGCTGATTTTATTATTTTGGAAGGAAACCTTTGTCCGCAATTTCTGCTTTGGTTTTCTGTTCACATTGTGGGCACATATAAAAATTCATGAGTACGTATAAGACTTCATAGGTATATATAAATCATTTTATATAAGATCATTAGTATCCCTGTTGAAAAAATCCTCGAAGAATTACACATGTAATTCCTCGCATATTTTTAAATAAATTTTAATAAAACACGTGTTTTTTTGCGAGTGAATTTCGGAATAAAATCATCGTGTATTTCCGCGAGGAAATCGTCGTGTTTCTTCAAATGTTTTTTTTTTTTTGGCGTAGATTTTCTCAAGGTATAAATGCACCTTGGACAAAGTCTATCATTCTATTTCGTCGTTGAAATGCTCATGTTTTTTTAAAAAAAGATTTTCTAAATGAATAAGTGCACCACGAATCAAGCACATCACTCAATTTCCCCGTCGATATCCTCTTGTTTTTCCTCGAGGATATTATCAAGGAATAAATTCACCACGAACCTAGCACATCACTCGATTTCCGCGTGTTTTTTCAGATAATTTTGTGAAGAAATAAATGCACTATGAACTAAGCACATCACTCGATTTCCGCCTCAAATCCTCGTGTTTTTACTTTAGGATTTTCTCAAGGAATAAATAAATTCCACCTGCTTTTCCTCGAGGATTTTATCAAGGAATAAGTGCACCACGAACCAAGCACATCACTCGTTTTCCTCGTGTTTTCCAGATGATTTTGTGAAGGAATAAAATAATTGTGAAGGAATTTAAATAGAATGTAACAGACAATTTTTTAAATTCTAGTTTATGTAAGGATGAATTTTTTAAATTGTCGACCTCTTTCCAATCCCTTGTAAGGATTCGTACTATGATGGTAAACTTTCTCCCCACCCCTTCTTAAGTCAGATTTCATATTTTTTGCATACAAATAATACGTTATTCAATTTTACTCTATATATTATGTACCTATTGGACCTAATTTTAAGGTTGCTTGCAAAATAATTTTTTTTCCTTGTCGATAAAAATATTACATTTAATAAGATTTTTTAAAAACATGGATAAAATCACTACAAACACGTGAAGACAGCTAATGGAATATTTAGAAAAATTGTTTAAAAAATTAAATTTCACTATTCTTGAAATATTTGTCTTTATTTTTGTTTTAATTTACCTTGAGAAATAAGTTTCAATAAAGTAATTTTAATAAAAATTTATTTCAACAACCGAAACTGTTTTTTAATGAATGGCTACATATTTTTAAATGATTACAAAGTGAAAAGGTATGTGAAAACACTTCCCCTCGCCCTTCTGAAGGATATGTGATACTTTAACATACAGTACAAGTCCGATAACTTTCCAACTTCGGGGCTGTAAGGGTGGAAAATTCCAGGAATTGCGGACTTATCGGATGCCCCCTCTATTAGCACAATATTAGGTGCGCGCATGTGTAAATCATGGGCGCAAATCATGAGCAAAATAGCACACCTAATGGGAGAACCACAATCAGTGTGCGTGCCGTACGTGTGATGACGTTTTAAGTGTACACTTATCGGACAGCAAGTTATTGGACTTATACTGTAAGAGAAATGTAGTTTGTACCGTTTTTTTTTTCACAATTTTGAATTTTTCAAAAAAATAATAGTGTCCAGACCGCCATGTTTATTCTCTTTACGTCTGGGCACTATTTTTTGTTTGAAAAATTCAAAATTATGGAAAAACAATTTTTTAAACATAATTGCTCTTATGGTAAAGCATCACATGCCCTTAAGGATTTGTAAGATTTTCCGGAACCCTTCCCCCCTAAAGACCTGACCTAATTACTGGACTCTCCCTATCTACTTGTACTGAAATATTGGTAAAAATGCAGAAATGATTTAAGGAACCAATGCGGAGAGTAAAGAAGGATTTCAAAATTCTTAAAGAATTCCCGAATATAATCAGTTCTATGATCTACAGTACTGTGATCATACCTGACGGAGAAACCATTTTTCGGTCGACATTAAGCGATTTTCTTTTCTGTTTATGTGATGTAACACCTTTCCTTTTCAAACTTTTAATTTTTTGGACACTAGAATCCATCATAGTTTTGGAATCGGGATTAGAATCTATAATTAATTTATAAATTCATGTTTTTTCATTTGTCGGAAAAAAATCATTTTAATTAAACGCAAGCAATTAAAAATTACGTACTATCAAAATTTGAATCACTGATATTTCACTGTCCCTTAGTGAAAATTCTCACTAATTTGATGCAGTAACCAATGTCCGTTTTTCCAACACTTTCTTTAGCGACATTTTCTGCTACCGAAATGATTGTTAAAAAATGTTACAATAATAAATTCTTAGGGAAAATTTCCTGAACTTTCGAAATGCGTCATGAGAATTGCAAAAAAAATTCAAACTGAAACAATGATATTCGTTTTTTAACAAAAAAATACGAATTTTGCATTGCATGAAATCTTTATTTGATCATTTTCGTCTCGAATTTGTAAAGATATACCTGTAAAAAGTGAAATTCTTGCGTCCATGGACGCTAAGCTTTAAAATGTTATAGGTTAGTTTTAAGAAATTCGAGCTGGCGATGTCCAATATGGCGGCTAAACGCCAATTTCTTTCTATTTCTAATGTTTCGTATTGGAGCAATATTTTCAAATAAATTCCAATACACGCATGTATACAGGCGTTTTTGGGTTCGCTGATGACGAATCCGTGATCAGATTTTCAAAATTCAAGATGGCGGTTCCAATATACAGGTAGCTGTCAAAAATTACTGAAACATTCCAATTTTTGTAATAATTCGCACATGGGGGTTTTTCGGACCGCTGATGATAAATCGGTGATACGATTTTTAAAATTCAAGATGTTAGATCCAATATGGCTGCCAGAAATGACTAAAACATTCCGATTTTCATAAAAATTTACACATCGGGGTTTTTGGGCCGCCCCACAGTGGGAAAAAAGCACCTTTTTTGGACAAAAATCGACCGACAGTGCAATTCTTAACAAATTTTGATGTTTTTTTTTTAGAAATTACCGCAAGGCTTCAAGTTATAACAAGTAACTGCGTATATTTTAATTCGACTTAACGTACATTTTTCATTTAACAACAAAGCTACAACTTTTTGTTGGTAAACTTTTCCGTAATACCATTTTTTCTAAGACTTTCAAATTCATTAAAAAAGATCATAAATCAATTAAATAAGTAACTGAAAATAATTTCCAGTGGGTTATAGTAACTACAAAAATTGTTAATAATGTTATAAACAAATTAATTCACAAAAGTCATTTTTTCGTGATTCGCTATGATTAACTAATTTTGACCCATAGCTTTTGTAAAAAGTATCACAGATAATGATGTGCGCTTACAATAAGTTAAGAACAGATAATAATTGCCAATTATTTAAACAATTTTTATAAACAAATGCACATTTCGACCATTTTATCATGTATATGCTTGGTTTTTTGTGTGGAATCAATTCGAAATGTCTTGCAAAAGACTCTTTGCTATTATATTTTTAATAGTGACAAAAACTGATAATTATCTAACAATTTTTATAAACAATTCCACATTTTTACCAGTTTTTCATGTATAGGCTTGATTTTTTTTGCGGAATCAATTTGAAATGTCTTGCAAAAGAATCCTTTCTGTCATATTGTTTATAGCCATTCGTGCTTCAGTGAGTGAAACTCGAGCTCACTTATTGGAGATTGTGATACTCTCAACCATTTTTTACTTATATGAACCTGAAAAGGGTCGTTTTCAGGTAGGCATTCGTGTTTCAGTAAGTAAGAATCGAGCTCACTCACTGAAGATTGTGATACTTTCAGCCATTTTTGACTCATGTGGCCCTGAAAAGGGCCGTTTTTAGGTAGGCATTTATGTTTCAGTAAGTAAGATTCGAGCTCACTCCTTGGAGATTGGCATGCTTTCAGCCATTTCTGACAAAGGTTTCATCTTCCTGGATTCTACTTTTCTAAAACTGCTTATCAAAGGGTCCGAATGGAGCAGAAGATGATGAAGAGCATCTAGGTTCCTCATTTGTCTGTCAGACATTCTGCTGTTATTAGCTCTAACTTTTCTAAAGATCTTTTTGTTACCCTCTTGCGACTCTTCTGAATACCAACCAATTGGTAGTTCAAAAGATTAAATTATATCACTTCCGTGAATAAGCAGATTATGTACTGATGGTGGCATTTTATGCCAAGGATAAAGATTTATGCAAAGATCAGCGGTTTCCAAACAGTAAGTCTTCAATTTCGCACAATTAACTATCCTTCCGCACGTTATAACTTGTAATATATCGTAGAATCTGGTGATCAGATTTTGATCCAAACCGGTTATTTTAGCAACCGATTTAGCTTTTCCCAAAAAGGAACGGGCAACATTTCCGGTATTTGTTGTTCCATAACACTGCTTCACCACATCAACTGTTAAACCCAGCTTGGATCTTAATTTTATCTGAATACGCAGCGAGACGATGCTTTCTGTCCAGTTAGAATATTACATACCTTTCCATCAATCATCGTACACTTCAAGTCAAAGCTGATATCAAAACTCATTCCACTGACACCAATGGAATAAGTACGAACTTTTTCCAGCAGCTTTATGTGATAGTTGTACTCTTTCTTTACAAGAGAATCAGTTTCTTTAAGGAAATTTAATTTAATTGTCCTACAGAAATTGACAGATGAAGGTGTTTTGTCCGTCCAAATAATATCATCATCTGCTTTTAATTGAAGAGGGACGAAGGAAATCAAAAAGAAAGATTTATCCGTGAAAAGGCTCTTGTGATAGCTGATGTTTTCTTCACTCTCAGAATCAATGTTATAAGATTTATCGTTTGCATCCACATCATCAATCTTCTTTGACCACTTTTGCCGTGTCATCTGATGCTCAGAAGCACCGTCCATACCCCACTTTCCAAAGAGTACTAGTGTTTTACCAAAAAGATTAGCGAGATCATCTTTTTCCGTTTGCAACAAGATTCGCTTAACTGTATGACCCAGTAAACTTATGAAATGGACACTTGCTCCTAAATTAGATGTCTCTATATGCTGACCGTTTCCTGGATAACAAGCTTTTTCGCTTCGGAGATCTTTAAATACGGCGGATATGAATCATTGCCAGTTATTTATTCTCGTCATCATCTTCCTTACGAAACTGCGTCACAGATTCGCTATCGGACTCATTTTTGATCAATGAAAATGCTTTGGATAATTCTTCCTTGCTATAATTTGAAGCAAGTTCTTGGACGCGCCGTTTTTTCATCTTTTCGAATCCATCTTCAAATGATAATCGTGGTCTTCCTCTCTTTAAAACATTAGTTAAACCTTTTGCTTGGATATGTGGGCAAGGAAAAGGTACCTTGAACTCTGCTTCTAAGAATGCAGCATGATTTTGAACAAACAATGCTTTTTTCCTACAAACACTTTTGCATTTCCTATTATACAAAGGCATAAATAAGTCAACCAATTTATTTCTTATAACCATTAACTAACTTTCATCAAGAGAAGACGTAGCATTAATATTATCCAAAATCACATCTACTTTGTTACATTTTGATTGTGGATCGCTATTCCAAATGATGTCACATAAGTGCTGATTTTTTATTCTATATTCCGTGTTAAAAAATACTTCGAAGGATTTCCTCAATACCTCCGTAGAAACACGCAGTCTATTTGTGAACGTCTTTCATGAAGGAAAATAAGACAAACACAGAAAAACAAATCAACAACGACTTGAAGTTGCTCCTGTTACATTCAACTGTTTTCAGGTGTAGTTGATACCAAAAACAATTTATTTGTAGCTACAGCAAATTCAAGTCGTTCCTGATTTTGTTTGCTTCATTTGTTTTATTTTATTTCAAGAAAGATTTATTTGCAAGCAGTCTTTGCCAAGGCATTTTCAGTTCATTCTGCAAAAAAATCTAGCCTATTAAAAAAATAGTAAAAATGTGCATTCATTAATAAATTTTAAAAAAATAATTTCCAGTTTCTGTCACTATTAAAAATATGTCAGCAAAGAGTCTTTTGCAAGACATTTTGCATTGATTCCGAAAAAAAATCAGAGCTATTCATGAAAAAAATGGTCAAAATGTGCATTTGTTTATAAATTTTTTAAAAATAATTGGCAATTATTATCTATTTCTAACTTATTGTAAGCGCACATCATTATCGGTGATACTTTATACAAAAGCTATGGGTTAAAATTAGCTAATCATTGCGAATCACGAAAAAATTACTTTTGTGAATTAATTTGCTTATAACATTATTAACAATTTTTGTAGTTACTCTCACTCACTGGAAATTTTTTTAGTTACTTATTTAATTGATTTATGACCTTTTTTAATAAATTTGAAAGTCTTAGAAAAAATGGTATCACGGAAAATTTTAGCAACAAAAAGTTGTAACTTTGTTGTTCAATAAAAAATTTACGTTAAGTCAAATTAATATACCCGCAGTTACTTGTTATAATTGGAAGCCTTATGGTCATTTCTAAAAAAAAAAACATTAAATCCCACTGTGCGCCGACGAAGATTCCGTAGTCATATTTTTGAAATTCAAGATGTCGGATCGAATAGCGCTGTCAAAAATGATAAAAAATGGTCATAAATTTCATTCGCATCAGTCAAATCTCTTTTTGCCGTTTATGTATTCATCACCGTTGCCCAACTCTTACCACGTGGAGGTTAACATTTACAAAAGTCTTTTTTTATTTCTAAAACAATTTTTTAATCAATTAATTAATTTTTTAAAAAGTTTTTTGTTTTGTTTTTCAAAATCTTTTTTTGCTCTTATTGTTCTGTATATTTCTTATTTTCTTTAATATTCATATTTTTGGAAGCCATCATCAATTTCTGGACATACATTAAGGAAAAATATTTATGTAAAGTTGGGAAACATGCAGAGCACATGTAAAGATCACAAACCGTGCATATTTTTTGTGTTCTTGTGGAAAATTTAGAGAAGTTTGTACAATTTTTTTTTTTTAACTACAGACTTATGTGATGTTGGTCCTTGGTTTGGAGTCTTCACGAGATAGTTACTAGTAATATCTAATGCCACATCTTTTGTTCCCACCTTACTCGTCTTCTCACATAGCAAGTTTTTTAGTACAGTAGCATTAATAATGGAAGCTTGAATAATTCTCAATAAAATTACCCAAGTCAATTTTTTTGATCTGATCGAAAGCATCAATTTATTGCAGTTGAAATCCTGTTGATCGACTCCACTCATATTCTTGTTTTAAATAGCAAAAGCTTTAGGAAAAGGTAATTCTACCTAATCAGTCTGTCCTGTCGAGCGGCGTCTCATTGAAGATAAAAGTGTAACGCCTGTAGCTATAGAGAGTAATAAGTTATTTTGTTATTTTGTCGGTAATAAGGGTTGGACCCTTTGCCACAGTAAATGTCGCAGTCGAATAAGTATCCTTTGGGATTACATATAGACCACAGTTTCACACCAAACTTTACTGGGTTTTCTTTCATATATTGTTTCAATAAGATTTTTCCGTAATACTTGATCATAATCTCATCAATTGATAGATCAGTCGAAAAGAAACCAAATTGTTTTATATTTTTTCTAAAAATATCTAAAAATCAGTGAACGAATATTCTTTTTGGCACTTTCTACTGTTGAAAATCGACATTATAACAATTTCTACGAATATATTCAAATCGTACAGAGAAAGGTTGCAACCATTATTAGCTATAGAATCAATAACAATATTTTTCAATTCTTCCGAAAAAAAATTTAAAGACTTCTGTAAAAGATGCGTTCATAATTTTCTTCCTCGTTGATTCAGGCATAAAAAATTCATTCTCAGTGATTCCATGAGACGTTTTTTCACGATCCATCCATTCATAAATGTGGTTTGGCTCAAGTTTTGATTGATTGTCTGTGTAACTATCACGGACATTTTCATAAGAGGTTTTTGGGATCAAGTGTGATAAGTGGATGAGCCAGTCATTGTCATGATTCTCAAAATCTTCTGAATCACAGTCAGACTCAAATTCAGCGGAATTTTCTGCTGCGAAATTAATGGCATCATAAACATTCTCGTCTTCACAATTGACTATACGACACAAGCGTTTCGGATGTTTTGCATTCGAAGACGTCGACATTTCGAATTTTTGTATATTTTTGCACAAGAGAATATAATCACTGAGTAGTTTAGTACAGAAAAATACATTTATGACATGCTGAAAATTCATGCATAAAGTTGGCACAGAGAAAAAGCGCTAGGCTTCTGTTTATAAAACAAGTGCATACAGAATTGTGAGGAATGAATCTAGGCATTATGTAATTATGGAGGATAATTTTTCGACTGCGATATTTACCGTGACATTTGAACGATGAAAATGAAATAGATGACAATTTTCATAATTCTTTTTAGTGGTATTGGATCCTCCATCATGAATTTTGAAAATCTGATAACGGATTCTTCATCAGTGGTCCCAAAAACCCGCATGTGTGAATTTTTACGGAAATCGAAATGTTTCAGTCGTTTTTAGCAGCCATATTGGATCTGCTACCTTGAATTTTGAAAATAAGATCACGTATTCGTCATCAGCGGTCCCAAGAACCCCCATTTGAGAATTTTTATAAAAATTAGAATGTTTCAGTAATTTTTTACAGCCATATTAGATCCGCCATTTTGAATATCTGATCACGGATTTATTATCAGCGGCCCAAAAAATTCCCATGTGCGAATTTTGATGAAAATCTGAATGTTTCAGTATTTTTTGACAGCCATATTGGAAAAGCCATCTTGAATTTCGGAAAACTAACCTATAACATTTTAAAGCTTAGGGTCCATGGACGTAAGAATTTTCATTTTCTTAGAGGTATATCTTCACAAATTCGAGACGAAAATAATCAAATAAAGATTTGCTGAAATGAAAAATTCGTATTTTTTTGTTAAAAAACGAATATCATTGTTTCAGTTTGGATTTTTTTTGCAATTCTCATGACGCATTTCAAAAGTTCAGGAAATTTCACAGGTCGGTCGTAAGTGTTGGTGGAGGGCCCGTTCACGTCGTGAGAAGCTTTCGTCATCCTCAATCATGATGACTGCAGGTGGGGTTCACTGGGTGTCGTAACGCTCGGAAGTATCTAAGCGGCCCGATGCCGAGGAAGAAGAGGCAAGAGGTCTGCTACGGTGAAGGCGGGAGGTAGGTGGAATGAAGACAACTGAGGTTACGATTGCCTTGCAGCCAAGTGGGGGCGAACTCTGGTGCGTTTACAAGGGCGTCAGCGCGACTTGCCGTGCTCAGGCATAGGGTTTAGCAGGTCTTTGGAAAGCGGAGGATGCGGAAGGAAATTTGGGCAGAGCTGCGAAAGCGTATCAGCCTCAGGAAAGGAGAAAAGAGTTCGGCGAAACTGCGAGAAGAGCTTACTAACCTGAAAGAAGAAAAGGTTCGGCTGATCTGCGTGAAAGCTCACCGGCCTGGAAGAAGGAAAGAGTTCGACGGAACTGCGAGAAGAGCGTACCGACTTGAGTAAAGAAAAGAGTTTAGGCGGAGCTGCAAGAGCTTACCGGTCTGAGAAGAGAGCGTCGCGGAGCTGCGGGAGCGTACCGGCTGGAAAGAGAGAACAGAATTCGGCGGAGCTGCGGTGAGCGTACCGGACTGAACAGAGAGAGAGTTTTTGGTGGAGCTACAGTGAGAGTAACGACCACTTAGGAGGAAGAGAAAGAGGAAGACAAAATAAAACTGGAATTGATTGAAATTTCTCTATTGCTCGGCGAAAAATGGTACCATACCGGAAGCGAGCGTAGGACAAGGTGGCCCGCTTGATCGGCGGAGTGAGAGTGTCGATTGAAATTAAAAATTACGACGAGTTAAAACAATACAGTAATTATGGGCAAAATATGAAGAGTAAAACTGACAATAATAAAAGATAAAATTATAATTTGAATAAGAGAAATAAAATTACGAGTGGTGAAAACATAGAGAAAAGAAAAATTATCGTGAATAACATGATGAAAAAATAGAATTACGAGAGGTAACACAATATTGCAAAGAGACAAAGAAAATATAAAATTACGGGAAGTTACAAAAAGAACAAAGATACGAAACGATAAAATAAGAAAGTAAATTTACAGACGATTCTACGTAAAATATACGGAAAAAGGGTACTTTCTTTTTCCTTGTGCAGGCGCACATGTTCCTTTTAAAGCCTGTCGTCCCTCAGCCACGGTGTTGGTGCGTGATGGAAAATTTCCATCGCTGCAGCTGCGCCAGGCATGGCGTAAAGCTCTCTCTCTCCTTCGTGTCCCTTTTACGGCACCGTCTAGGCACCATTAGAAAGCAAATAACCGGGAAGGATTTCCCGGCTCGGGTTTATTTTGTAAACATGAGCGGGGAATTTGGTGCGGTAAATTGGTTTTCCAGTGATTCTCAATTACGGGGCTGGTGGCCTATAACAGGCTTTCTGCAAACGAATAATTGAAATAGAAAAAACTTAGCGCCAAACAATGAAAACAAGACTCAAACACATATTTAATGCTAAAGTAAAAATATTCAAATATTAAGAAAAAATACACCAAAAGTTATGTACTTGAAGTTCTGAACGTTCAAATGAATTACACGAGAACAAGTAATTTTTTTGTAAATTAGTCTGGTACAATTACTTTAGGTAGGCGTAAAAATAAGAAATTTTGATGTTTTTATTTTCTAGATCGATCCTGCAATAAATTTATAAATACTTCGTAAGAGCCGATTTTTTAAAAAGGTTAATTTTGTTATTTAATTCATAAAATTAAAAAAATCATTTATGAACATTAAGGCCTCGTATTTTGTTCAAAAGAATCATTTTAATTTTTCAAAAATGTTAAACATAAGTAAAACTACTTTCTAAGAATGCTCATATTGGTGAGCAAATAAAAAAAAATGCATCTGTTACAAACAAATTACTGAACGCTAACATTATATTTTAAAGGATTGGCAAGACTCATTTTATTCCATACAATTTTGATCGTACTACATGAAAAATAATGTTTAATTTTAACATATTGAAAATTAATAATAATATTTAACATTATCAACAAAATTATTCGTTAGCTGTTAGTGAGCAGGTGATAAGCTTTCGGTTTTGCAAGGAATGGACTCAAATTTACTTTTCGGAAACTTATTATGAACCTCAGAAACGACACTATGAGAAATGTTTAATAGATTTCGCTGGAAAAAATATATTTATCCTTCTGCTTATAAATTTTGGTGTACTAGAATTTAATACAGTTCTGAAAAAAACGATTATTACAAAAGTGTAATAAAATAATAATAAGCCTGATAGTAAGAAAAATTATTTAAAAAACCCTCGTATATATTATTTTTAAGTTATTTTCAAATGGAAAATAATTTATAAAGTTTCAATTGTGCGTTTATATTTGTTTAACTAATAAGACTTTCCAATTAAAACAGTTTAATTTTTAACGTAAAAATGTGCAAATTCTACAATGGTAAACTGATTCCGAATCGTCTTTTAAAATGAATTTTCATTTATTTTTTAAATATTAAAGTACAGTTCAATTTTAAAAATCAAATAATGATATTATATTCACAGTTGATCAACTAAAAATGTTTTCTATCAAAAATTTTCAATTTCAGATGCTTCTAATTTTTAATTGTTCAAGTCTTACAACTGCATTTAGTAAACCCTACAGTTAAAATGTGTTCTTAAAAATTAAAGTCTAAAACAGACAATTTTAAAAGCGAAACATTTTCGAAATAGGCATTCTCAAATGAATGATATAATAATTGAAAAAAATATAATAATTCAACTAATTATTTAAAAAACGGTTAAAATCTAAGTTGGAAAGATCTTTTCAATATCATCATTTATTACCGATATTTATAGTATTAAAAAAGACAAGATATTTATTTTAATCTCTTTTCTCGATAAAAAGAAAATTTACAGAGTTATAGCATTTTCAAAATTTTTAAGATTAATCAAAAATCAAGAATTTAAGCCAAAAAACGCACGTTACACTAATCACTTCTTGATAGGACGCGTACTTTTTATTTTATTCGTAAAAAATAGCATTGAAAATAAAACATTTCTGGAAAAAAAGACACAAGTAGAGAGCGTGTAACTTGAGCTTTGTGTTCCAGACCGTCTTCTCCCTTGACGTGCGCCCGGTTTAGAGTACCAGGAGAAAAGAATATTGGACTGGCTGACAGGCACGAAAGGCAGCGACCAATCGGGTACGCTAGAAATTTTCAGACTGGCTCCACGATGTGTCCAAGAATTGTACGACCGTCGACGTACGATGGTATCAGTGCGTACATGTGCGTTGTTGTCCATTGCTACCAACTACAGAGTGTGTTTTATTAGCTCACATTCCAGTGTTCCAGTAAACATTGGTTGTTAACTGTTTTAGGCTCAGAGTGCGCTCTGATCGTGATAGGGTTCTCACCCGATTGAAAATTCGCAGTCGCCTATTTGTCACTGTGAGCCAATGCTATTGGTTAGAAACTTGAACAAGTCTTCATGGTTGTGATCGGTACTGTAGTTTTTTGTGAAAATCAGCAAAAAAGGTTGCTTTTTTATCCTTTTTGGTGCAAGTGCTATGTTTTGATTATTCTTGTGCTCCGGATTCGTGCTCCGTCTTTTTGGTCAGAGTGGACGTGGAGAGTGCCAAAATGTTGAAACATTTTTTAAAATAGATGCAAATATGAATGATAATTTTATGGACCCAGCGATAATTTTTAGAGCTACTCTACTTTTTGGAGATGATGAGTTAGAAAATCACCCTCATATGTTCGCACCCTTTGACAAAACGGAAAATCATGCAAAACAGGACCATTTTTACGACGAGGTATTCATTGTTAGGTAAATATTAGAATTATACATTTACTTATTTATATTATTTATAAAATTTAAAAACGGTTTATGTTATAGTATAAAAGTGATTATAATTTTTGAATTATTAATATGTAAATAGAATATGAATTATGGTGTTGAAATTAAAGTTATATTTAGGCTTACTTGAAAGTAATTATAAGTATTCCTTTGGTTTGAAGAAAGATTAAATTTCTTATTGCACGGGCGAAAACATAAGCATTTCAAAAAAAAAAATGAAAATTAAAGTAATTAAATATTTTACTTTGGCTTCGAAAATTAAAGATGATTTTCATAGGTAGGATTTGTTGTGATAAGACAACTTCAAATAATAATAAGCGATTAAAAATGAGAAAAAAATATATTTTGGAATATTTAACAATTCTTAGAAGTTTTAAATGCAAAAATTCCGATTTATCTTTAAATATGAAAATTTTTTAATTAATCTTTTCTTAAATATTGCTTTGTTTAATTTAACTATAATTATTCAAACAGTTAAAATCTGCAGATACATGTAAAGAACTGCACGATAATATTAATTAATATAATTTTTTTAATGATTGGCTTTAATTCTTGTTTGTGGAATTAGCTCAGGAATAAACTGTTAATGTGGTTGCAATGATTCTATACAAATCGATAACGATGTCTTTTTAGAGAGAAAAAACCGACATTTGCAAGAAATGTAAAAATTTATTTTTGATCTCCATTTTTTAAGACAGAATATTAATTTTTTGAAAAAAAAAATGTTTGTGATGAAGACATATCTACTATATATTATCGATACTTTATTTGAAAACTTATTTCTTTTCACAATCAAAAAATTTAAATTACCTTCTGACACTAAAGAAAGAATTTTTGTCCGATACAAAAATTGTATCAGAACACTGGTGATATTATTTTTATCATACCTGGACCACGACGAATGTGTTCAGGGAAACAATTACGCATTGCTGTATGGAAATTTTCGAATCAAGAAGTGTATAGGTAAAGAAGCTCGCAATAATGTTCAGTAATTTAAATATTGTGCGTGGCATTAGGAACTGTCTACATATATAAGCGAGAGGATGCTCTTGACATTTTCTTGTAAAATTTTACAGATCAGTATTATCCCAAAATGAAATGAAAATTATATTTTAATTCAACTTCCAAGTGTCTACTTTTGGCTGAAATTTTCATTGTTATCCCATTACAGTCATCTTGCTGTATCTATTGTGCAACAATTTAGTTTCCCATGTTCTGTCGATTTTTAAAGGATTAGCTAAAACTGTCTCACCTCAAATTGTATTAGAAAAATTTCTTGCTATCGTTTCTACGAAAATGAGTGCCTTTATAATAAAAAATTATATCCATGATCCATATTAGTTCCATATTAGATTACAACTAAGTACTTTAACGAAAAATATGATACTTTTATTGTGGAAATCTTAAAATCTGGTCACACAAAATATATAAAAGCAGAAATCAACATTTATTCATAACGCACTAATGACCAGGATTGGCGGAACAGTTTAAGTTTGGATGGGGAATGAATTTGAGTACTAATCATATTTTGAAAAATACTCATTGAAAATTCCCCTCCCGTCTGAGTTTTAGGTGGGGACTACTCCATACGGCTAACACCGCTTCGCCGGCCCTGCTAATAACTAATATTTGAAAGCCTTTTATGTATGGCGACAGTTGCTTCATTATTTAAATAAATATGCAATACTCACTATGAGTATGACTGAGTCTTACGAGTACCCGTTTTCAAAATCCAAATTCCTATATAAATAGTTTATTATTTGCAAAATAAGTATCGGAGTTCTATGTTTCTTTTTTGAAGCATCGCACAATGTCCGACTTTTTCTATGCTAATTTTTTAAGGTAGTTGCGCCAAAAGTCAAATATTTAAGTAAATTAGTATTCCTATGATTTTAAAAATCAAAATATTATAACTGATTTTATTTCAAATAAAAACATTATTTTTCATGAAAAATGTTAAAATAATAACCAAAAAGTTACTTTTAATCATGTTTTTTGCAATCGAATTTCTCCTGACCGTCGCTTCTTACCAATTTTAAAAAATGATTGCATTTTAATAAATAACGGCTTATTTTTTCCGGGAAACCTTCTCTAAAACGCTCGATAATGTATTTACCCCGCGCTTCGCGCTCGGTCTTTGCATTACCCTCCACATTTGTGCACAGATCACAATGCGAAATTTTCTACATTGTATGTTAAAAACTATTATATCAAATTCCTATTACATTTTTTTTTTAATTTGACATTAAAGAAGGTTCTCAAAGCACCTACGGCCTTGACGATTACATTCTCATTGCCATAATCGCGCTCCGCGCTCTACAGTTAAATTATACTGGCTCTAATTTTTAAAAATGTGGGCTTATCGAAAAATTCGGCTAAAATAGTTTTAAAATATGTTTGGTATCTAGTGAAAATTTTTTGATCTATGAAAAAAATAATTTTTTCTATTTTTTGAAGATTTTCAAATTTTTGAAAAGTATATAACTTTTCTAATTTTCATAAAAATTAAAAATTTTATTTGGATAATTTGCAAGTCTTTTACCCATCTATAAGAAACTGACAAAAATTTATCAAATTTTAACAAAAAAAATTTTGAAATTTTGAAAATGCACTGAATTTTTTAATTTTGGTTCGAAATATCTGATTAACGAACTTAGCCTTTATTTTAGGGACCTTCAGAAGTGTATCAAATGTGGACACGATTGGACAAATTCTTCAAAAGTTAGCGTGGCTACAACATTCAGGTAACCATACATACAGACATACAGACAGACACCGACAAAATTGTATGATTTTGGGATTCTATGCGCGCCGAAACGTAAAGATCCGTTAAAAACAAGAGATCACAAATTTGGACGATTACATTACACTAACGTTTTTAATTTGCATCCAAATTAAAAATGTCATTTGCATAATTTGCAAGTATTTTTGTCAAGTATCGGAGACATTGACAACATTTTCTGAAACTTGAAAAAAAATTATCTAAAATGTTGAAAAAGCTCGAATTTTTTAAATTGCGTGCTAATCGAAAAAAATCGGCTAGAATAGTTTGAAATGTATTTGGAATTTACTGAAAATTTTGAATAAAATTTTTGGATTTATGAAAAAAAATAATTTTTCCTATTTTTTGAAAATTTTCAAATTTTCGAAAAGTATAAAACTTTTCCAAATTTCATGAAAATTAAACATTTTATTCTGTATAATTTGTAAGTCTTTAACCCATCTATGAGAAACTTTGAGAAAAATTTTTATAAGTTAAAAAAAAACGGAAAAATTTTGAAAATGCTATAATTTTTTAAATTTTGGTTCGAAATGTCTGCTTAACGAACTTAGCCTTTATTTTGGGGACCTTCAGAAGTGTATCAAATACGGACACGATTGGACAAATCCTTCAAAAGTTAGCGTGGCTACAACATTCAGGTAATCGTACATACAGACAGACACCGATGAAATTTTATGGTTTTCGGATTCTGTGAGTGCTGAAACGTAAAGATCGGTTAAAAACCAGATATTGAAAATTTGACGATTACATTCACGTATATTCTCAGGAATGAGAATGTAAAAAATGTTTCTAACAACTTCAGCCATTGAAAAATTTACTTTCAAATTTGGTAAGAAGCGACGGTCAGAAAAAATTAAAATGCAAAAAACATGGTTGAAATTATTGTTGCTTTTTTTTGTAAATAGTAACATTTTTCATAAAAATTAATGTTTTTGATTTGAAATTACATCAGTTATAATATTTTGATTCTTAAAATCGTGAAACAACTATTTTTTCAGATATCTGCACTGGCGGATCGAAGAAACCGAATGGAGCCTCTACAAAGTACCTGAAAAAACCCCATTCAGTTCCTTTTTAAAAAACTCGAAAAAGCTGCAAAATCAACTTTTAAATTGTTGAAATTCGGATTCTACGTTAAAATTCCCTATAGAGGGTCACGGAATAATCACAATAGTTTTTTTTGCAACAATAAAAAGTTAAAAAAAAAATAAGACGCATAACGCCTGTTGACTGCTACACTTCAAACGTGTCGTCTGTAAGTAGCAGTCAACAGGCGTTATACGTCTTATATTTTTTTAAACTTTTTACCGTTGCAAAAAAAACTATTACGACTATTCTGTGACCTTCTATAGGAAATTTTAACGTAGAAACCATATTTCAACAATTTAAAAGTTGATTTTGGTGTTTTTTTTCTAGTTTTTTTAAAAAGGAACCGAATGGGGTCTTTATGGGTACTTTGTAGAGGCTCCATTCGGTTCCTTCGGTCCACCAGGGTGACTTTTGTCATAACTACCTTATAAGGTAGTTGTGCACATTGTTTTCCACACTACTCCATCAGCCTTATAAGGCTGATAGAGCAGTGTATAGAACAATGTGGAAATTTGGAGAGTCACTCAATTCGAAAGTTTTGCAGCTAAAATACTTATATATTTGAGTTCTAACTTATTAGTCCGGGGGCTGGGTACCTTCCCGTATGCACTAAGACCGCCAAAGCTGAAAACCCTTTATTCTTATGTATTTTAAGCCCCTGAATCCGAATCCACAACTTAATTTTTTGAAAAATGCGTAGAACATTGTTTAAATTGCATTGGTTCAAACAAATTATAAACAAGTAGTTCTTCCTATCCGGATAATTTTGTTTTAGAAAATATGGCTTATTTTAAGGAGACAATATTGTCTTTAGAAAATATGGCTTATTTTAAGGAGGCAATGTTGTCTTGATGGCAGTAAAGTAATTCACAACAGTTAAATCAACTATTAATATAGTAATTATTACAATTACTATAATAATTAATGGAATTATTATAATATTTATGACAATAGTCATAATATTTATTATAATTACGAGTATTTTATTTATCGACTACGTAAAGATGATAATTGTTGATCGCAAAAAGTACAACTTGCAAAGATCTGCCGTACTGGAAAACTATGTGAATTTGTAGAGTAAGTTTTAAAGAATACATACGATTTTGAAATTTTCAGAAATGTTCGGTAGATCACAAATTCTCAACAGTGAAAGTTAGTAAAAAACGTCAAATTTTTGACCTTCAAAAATTCATAACTTTTGAAATATGCATTTTACAAAAAAGTTACTGAAGACCTTTTCTTCTTAAATTAAGCCATATTTTCTAAAAAAAAAAATTTTCCGGATAGAAAAAACCACTTTTTCATAATTTGTTTAGACAAATGCAATTTAAACAATTGTCTATGAATTTTTCGCAAAATTAAGTCGTGGATTCGGATTCAGGGGCTCAAAATACATAAGAATAAAGGTTTTTCAGCTTTGGCGGTCTTAGTGCATACGGGAAGGTACCCAGTCCCGGACTCTATGTATTTGCCACGCAATATTAAGAACAATATTTATATTTTCTCTTTAAGTTCTACGAAACAAGTACACTTTTGCTCAGAATAAAATGAAAACGTAAAATCGAACATCATAACACTAATGACGCTAACAATTATTATTACTTAAATAGTACTGTCCCCCTGCTAAAAATACGTGCATGGGGCCCATGGGAAATTTGGACCCAAGTGCCTAAGACCCCCAAGACCCATTTGCCCCAAGACCCAAGTGACCCCAGACCCACGTGACCAAAACCCAAGTAACCCAAGTACCAATACTCAAGTGCCCCAAGACCCAAAAGACATTTGTATTCCATTTTTTTTGCATTTATTGTCGGTATACATTTTTAAACCTCCCCGGTAATAAGCGTAGAATAGAGAAAATTAATATTTTCAGATTTCAGCGCAAAAGTAAAGATTATTATATTATTTTGAATGCGCCATTTTTACATCTGTCTAAAATGCCACAATAAGAATAAAATACCTCCTAAACTTATTCACTTCTATTTCCATAGCGACCGCCACACAGTTTTCTATTCTCCCATAGAGAATGTGTTTTGAATATATTTAATTCCTTCTTATTGTACCGGTAACGCACCTCACAGAGATATTTTTTATTCCTCAAAAGCAGTCATATTTTAATTTTATTTAATTCCTTCTAATTACTTCACAAAATATGTGTAATAAGTTGTTTCAATTCCTTCATGTGGAATGTAAATTCTGAAATTTTAATTCTCACCAATTCAACTCTGCCTCTCTAGAGTTAAAATTATTTAAATTCACACATTTGCATAGATTTCTTTGTTGCATTTTCAAGACGTTTAAATAAATGATTAAAATATAAATAAATATAAATTAGAATATTTTTCGAATTTATAAGTTATAAAAAGATTTATTAATGAAAAATAGGTTAAAGAAATGCTTTCATTAAATTTTACTAAGTCGATGGAGCGGAATAGGATTTGCACTTTTTCTGTTTCCGTTGGGGGATTTTTAGACGAACGAAAAATCGAGTATTCATAGGAATACAAATTCTTAATTTTTCTGAATTCAACGCTTGTTACTAGGTGCACTTGTCTCCAATTTATTGGATAATACATTTTTTAACTTGTTCTGCACAATTAATATAACTCTGCCATCATTATTACATATAATGCTAAAATTTGATATCCAGTGCTATATAATATTTTTCCAACATGAAATAAATTTACTTAGTTTATTTGCATCCCAATAATATTGCCAAGAGAATTGCAACCCCTATCTTCTTAGTTTATACCGCAGTATTATTATTGTTAAAGTGGAAAATAAAATAAATAAATAAATTCTTAAGTGTATGGTGTCCTTGTTTAGGCTCTTCGAACTTTATATTAGACTTTGACATAAAATTAATGATCTAGGATCCAGACAGAAACCGAATATTTTATAATATTAATGCTCACGAACTTGACCTTATTCTTCAGTGCTTATGAACGCATTTTAATATAAATTTAATATTTCACTTTTAAATGCTCTACGAAAGTAAATAAAATTCCCTATAAAACATATTCAATGTAAAATTGTATATATTTTATAATATATTCTATGAAAACGAAAACGAATTGTTCTTGGGTCGTGTTAATTTTACTTAGTTCAAGTCAATGGCTGGCTTGGATAGGGAGGATGGAATATAGGTATGGTCAAACTAAATAAATACTTGGTAGCGTATGCTTCGAAGAAGTGTACGTTTTCTTGTGCTGAGAGTGGACCATGTAGCACATTTTAGTGTTTTGAAACCAAATTAGCCCAAGCCCCAAGTGATACGCGACCCAAAACTTTCCCAACGCACCGGACACCCAAGTACTATGAATGTCGCAAATGTTCTACAAGCTGCAGGTTTGTCCCTAAGTCAAGTGGGACATTAGATGTGAATAATATACTGGATCCGCATTTATATCAGCCATCTGAGAACGTAAACATTCAATCATATCCTCCCGGGAGAGGATCCCACCAATGCTGCTCAGGGAATGGGTATATAAGCGCGAGAGAGCAAAAGTGAGAGCGTATGTGTATAAACGCTATTCCAGTATAATTAATATATTATATTACCATATACTATATTATCTAGTATTATTCATATGTATATTACATGAGACAAAAATGCATACAATTGTTTGAGACGCGTTTATTAACTCTTTTTTCATTTATTTTCCATATACATTTTCAAACGTTCACCATGCTTTAATTTATATGATAATAGATTTTTTTGACTTCTTTCTCCACTGTTCTTTTAGATAGACTGTCATTATTACATATAATCTATTTGCTTGTTACCCAGCGTTATAAAATACTTACCTAAGATTGAAGAAATTCAATTCGGGCTTTTTTATGCCAATAATATTGCGCGGAAACTATCGCGAAATAATAAGTAACGCTCTATACAAAAATCTACAGTTTCTCAAATATTCGTGCCGAATTATAATCTGTTTTCATTTATGTTCTGTGAACCAACGCGGCACATATTAATTTGACAAATTTTTGTCGTATAAACTCATTTTTCTGTTATAGTCATGATAAAAAGAGCCAGCTTGTAAATTTTCAGTATGTGGCTTGTTTTCTAATGTAAGTAGGCCGTCACTGATTATGAAAATAGCCTGCGGTAATAATATATTTGTGTACAGTTAATTGGGTATAAAGAGATATTTTCCATAAAAAAGACTGAACGCCCTACAAAATTTCACCAGAAAATTTACCTATGCATTTACAGAGTTCAGATAGGACTTGCATATTGGTAGCGGTAGTGAGAAAGTGTGCAGTGATAGGTAGTGATAAGTTTTTACGGAGTTTGTGTGGAAGGTGTGAGTGGAGTGTGAGGGTGGAACTCTAGGAGGTCAGTAGGATTGTGAGGAGTGAATTGTGGAGTTAAAAATTAATTTTTCATGGTAGTTGTTAGGTGGGATTTGGCTAAATAGAGAAATTAAGGTTAGGTTGGCAAGGGAGCGAGGTAGTTTTGTGTTCAGGAGTTTGGGCCTTCATGGCGGACAAGGATATTTCTCGTAGTTCCGGGAGATGTTAGGGGTGAGAAGAGGATATATGCAGGGGCCATGAGGGGTGAAATAGTGCAAAGAAACGAAAATTTAAGGGCGGTAAGCGACAGCGAACTTAAGAGACATCTGCTGGCTGCAGTACGTACTTTTTGTATGGATAGGTTACACTTACCGACTAAAGAGCGATAGGTAGTCAGCGAGAGTACTGTCAGTGCTGGTGGTGAATAAGACGGGGAGGAAATTTCCAGAAAGACACGACGGCCAGCTGTGCGTGGCCCGGTGCCGAGTGGCGCGTCAGGGAGAGGGAAGAATTGGGGAGAAGAAAGCGATAAGGCAAAGGAGAGAGCGTCCAGTGCAAGTTAGGGGGAGGATCTCTTAAAGAGGAAAAGGGACAGTAAAGAGAATCCAAAGAAAAGCGCGCTAGAGAGTCCTTTTAAAAAATGCATACGAACAGGTAGGTCACGGTAGGTAGGAAAGGGCGAAAAAAGGCTTGAGAAGGTGGATGGAAGGTCGGGAATGGCAGCAGTTGATAGAGGAGAGGACGAGAAGCATGGTATTTGGTAGAGGGTTGAGAATATGATAGAATAGAAAGTGGGAGAGCGTAGGAATACAAAGGAGAGAGCGAATAGGGAAGGATAAGGGTAATGGAGTTGAGGATGAAGAGAAGAGAAAAGGTTGATAGGAGAAATAATATAGTTATAAGAGGGTTAAAGCTAAAGAGGGGGGGGGGAAGAAAGGGACAGGGTGGAAGCTTCGCTACAGAGTATAGGGTGGGTTAAAAGCAAGGTCGGGAAAGTTAGGATGAAGGGAAGAAAGGAGGATGAAATGGCGGTGGAGGAATTGGAGAGCTGGGAAAAAAAATTAGGGGTAATGCGTAAAAAAATAGGATAAAGGGGAAAAAGGTTTTCATCGATCAAGATTTGACGAAAAAGGACAGGGATACGCAGAGAATGCTAAGCAACAGGTCTAGGGAGGAGGGGAGTGAAGGGAGAGCAGCGAAGGTAGGGTTTCGGAAAATAAAAATGGATGAGAAAATGTGGGTTTGGGACGAGGAGAAGAAGGTATTTGAGGAAGTACAGGGGAACTTGTTTCGTGGGAAATAGGGGGGGGGGGATCAGAGTGGAGGAGTGTCAAAGGGGTTGCACTGAAACGTAGCAGGGGTAAAGAAGAAAGGTGAGGATTTCTGGAGGTACATTCACAAATTTAATGTGATTGGGCTGGTAGAGACGTGCGTAGAGAGAAAAAAATAATAGAGAGTACAGCCAAAGCTACTAAGGGGGTATAGGTGGAGGCTACAAGATGCGGTCAGAGTAAAGAGGAAAGGAAGGGCTAGTGGGGGAATTATAGCCAGGGTTAGGAAGGTATTAGAGGAAGAAGTTCAGGGATTGGGAGAAGAAGAGGGCGTGCAAATAAGAGTAGTAAAGATATGAGGGATAGCATATAAGTTTGTGTCTATATACAATAAGGATGGGATGGAAAGGGTTAAAGAAAGGGTGGAAGACTTACTAGGAGAGAGAGATGAGGGTATGGTGGTACCGGGAAGGGGAGATCTTCGAAATAACATTAAAGGATAAGGTAATAAATAAAGAAGGGAGGATTCTAAAAGACTGGTTTGAGGACAGAGGCTGAGCGATGGCGAATGGTATGATAACAGGTGATGAAGAGAAAGAATAAACGTATGTGAGTAAGATGGGCGTATCGGTGATAGACTATGTGATCATGAATATGTAAGGGTGGGAGGAGATAGAAAAATTTGAAGTGGAAGGGAGGGTGGAATCAGACCATCAGCCATTAAGTTTGTGGATAAAGGGTGAGGGTGGTGGAAGGCAGGGTAGGGAAAAAGGGTCGTTAGAGGAGAGTGCGTCATGGACAAGAGAGACGATAGAGAAGTATCAGGAGCAGTTGGGCAGCGTTAGCTTTGAGGGACAGTCGGTGGACGAGATATAGGAGGATCTAAAAGAGAAAGTGAAAATGTGGGTGCAAAAGAAGGTATTTAGAAAGAAGAAAAAAGGAATGGCGAAGCCGTGGTGGGATAGAGAATGTAAAATGATGAAGAGAAAAAAGGACAGGAAAGAAAAAAAGAGCTGGAAGAGGAGTTGAGAAGTTTAAAGACAGTAGGGGACGTGTGGAAGATACTTAATAGGTGCAAGAAGCGTAGGGCGGGGATAAGTGAGAACATAGGGAGTGACGAATGAAGGTAATTCATTAAAGATTCGTTTCAGGGATCAGATACATGGAAGACAGATGATGGGATTAGCAGAACGAGGGAGGTAGATGAAGAGGAGCTAAATGACGAGGAGATAGAGAAACAGATAAGGAAGTTGAAAAAATTTTAGGCAGCAGGGTTGGACGGGGTAGAGAACGAAGCGT
Source organism: Belonocnema kinseyi (assembly GCF_010883055.1). Taxonomy (NCBI): domain Eukaryota; kingdom Metazoa; phylum Arthropoda; class Insecta; order Hymenoptera; family Cynipidae; genus Belonocnema; species Belonocnema kinseyi. Next base: position 6,711,308 of record NC_046658.1, read on the forward strand.
GGCTATTTCGCACACATGAAGTAAGGGGAGACTAAAGGGGGTAGTGAAAAAAGTATGGAAGGGGAGGGTTTCCCGAGAGGATGAAGAGAAGGGTTGATCGTACCACTGTATAAGAAAGGGGATAGGGAGAGACAGGAAAATTATAGAGGAATTACGCTAATGGATACAGCGTACAAAATATATGCGATGGTGTTGGCAGTTAGGCTGCCGAAGGCTGTTGACGGGAAAGGAATATTAACGGAGACGCAGGCGGGCTTTAGGGAGGAAAAGATTGCTATTGACAATAATTATGTCTTGCAGCACGTCGTCGATAGAGAACTACCCAAAAAGGGTGCCAAAGTGTACGCATTTCTTATTGATCAAAAAGACGCGTTCCCTTCGGTGGATAGGGGGAGATTGTGGGCGGCAATGGAAGAGAGCGGAGTGCAGAGATTAAGGCAAGGATGCCCGATTAGGGCGACGCTTTTTGCAATTTTAATTGCGGATATGGAAAGTAAGCTAGCGGCCAGAGTGGTAGGAGGAGTTAGGCTAGGAGGAGTCAGGACATAGTCACTCGCATATGCAGATGACATAGTGCTGCTAGCAAAGAGCGAAGAGGCTTTAAAGGAGATGATGAAAGGGTTGAGGAAGGGAAAAGCGGAACAGGAGGTGAAAGAGTTTGTTTACTTGGGCTTTCTGTTACGGAAGAATGAGAAAGTGGATGGTCTTATAAAAAAGAGAGTGAGAAGGGCAAATATGGTGATGAGGCAGGTAGAGGGGCTGTGGAAGAGGTTGTTCGCAGATGATTTCGTAAGGAGAATGAAAATGTTTGATTCACTAGTGATGAGTATAGGCATTATAACGGGGAGTCGAGCATGTAAATATGAGGAGAAATTTTTGGAAGAGGTAGGACGTAAGCTGTTTAGGGAGTATTGGTAGGAGAAGGAGAACAGACGTAGGGTAGGAAGGTGGAGGTGGAAAGGAAAAGGTATCTTAGAACAAATGGATTACAGATGGATGAAGTGAGAAGGATTAATGAACAAGGAAGGAAGTTATATGAGTTGGTGCAAAAGAATGGCATTGGAGAAACAGAATTCAGAAGGAGAAGAGAGAATAAGAGAGCCAAGGTTTAACGGGAACTATGTGTGGATTATGCCAAGGGAAAGAGCGCAATATTTGTATGAGAAAGGAGAGTAAGGAAGTCAGGAACTTATAGCGAGAATGAGATGCGGTCGCATGGAGAATTTTAATAGGTTCCGGCTTTCTAGAGAAAAGAGAATGTCTGAATTGTGCAGAAAGGGGATGCAAAAGTTAGGCACTGGTTGGGGCAGTGTGAAGAGGTTGAAAGGAGTGGGATAAGCATGGAGTTATCCTTGCATGAGAGGGAGGACAAAAGGGCAGTAGCATGGATGAAGGGGGTGTTGGGTAAGATGAAGAAGAGAAGGACAGAGGAAGAGGAATGGAGAAGGAAATAATGTAAATATGAGAGGAAGTAGATGTAAGAAAACTGTAAATATTGTAAAAAGTAGATAAGTATTAGGTGTTAGACGCTGAGGCAGAGGCTGGCAATGCGAGGGATAGCGAGAAAATAGCTACATGCGTGCGAGGTTTGGCGAGGCGAAGCGAGGAAGGCTAGGCTATAAGAGTGAGCGGATAAGATGTAAGGTGTCGATTGATGTTAATTCTTCAGAGTTCGTTGTAAGAAAATTCTGTAAAAAATGGACGTGTGAGCAAGTCAATTTTTTAAGACCTGCAGGCCAAAAATAAACGTTTATCTATCTGCAGAATTCAGATGAGAGGGTTTTAATTATAGGGTAAAAATCTAGATGTTAAGCTGGAATATTTTGATATTAAAGTTTAATATCCAAGTATCAAAAACTCTAGACATAATAATATTGAGAGATTCAACAGATTTCCCCACGGAACCAAAAATTCATTTTATTATTATTTGCTTTGTATTTTTTTAATTGGAATCAAATTGTGGCCTTTGATTATGAATATGAAATATGAAAAAAAATTCCATTTTTTAAAAAAATGTTTAGTCTTCGAAAATTCCATGATCGGACAGTTTATTATAGTTAAGTGACATAAATGTATTTTCAAATATTTTTCAATTGCTTAAACAATTCAGAAATGTAACAAAAAATATTGTATTCAACAATCAGAAGTTGTAATATTAATGGCAGGACATGAAATGTACACATTTTAAGAACAAAATATTGTTTAAGCAATTTAAATACTGTAGAGAATGAATAATTAATTATTGTTCAAAAATTTGGAACATGACTGTCAGTTCAACAAATATTAAATTTTCGTACCATAATTCCCAAAAAACCTCTATACTTTCACGTAAAATTGCCCTAAACACCAAAAAATCATTCCAAAACTCAAACAAGTGATTTTTCCTCACGCAATTTTTCAGGAAAACTTCAGGTTGAAAAAAAACGAAAACGTAAGTGTGACACTTAATTTATCAACTAATTTACGCTAAAAAGTGTGCTGAACTCGTGGGGTATATAACTTAAAAATTCGGTGTTGACCGATTGCGCTGTGAAATTGTAAAGTGATTGCAGTTATTGAAAGGTGAGAACAGAGTGATTGCAATGAACTTTGCATACAGATTGGAGATTCGTACGCGCGTGGAGATGTGTACGTTAGTTACGTGCAACTAAACGACATCAGTACGCTACTGTCACTTTTAACTCTGATGTTGCGCCTTTATTCAAAATCTCCCCTTCTTCTATATCGCCCATACACTTAATGGTATCCCAGCGGGCACCGCGCCGTTAATGTGGAGGTCGTCAATTTAGTAGTAAGATAACATTAAGACATATACAGGATGTCTAATGTCAGGCAATTATTTGTCTTATAGATGTCTTTTAGGGTGTAATTTTGTACGTACCAAAAAATGTAAATATAATGCTAGAAAACTTGTCCTAAAAAGTATTTTCATTAGTTACAATAATTTTTAGTTCTTTATTTGTTTATACTCTCTCCCTTTTTACGTGTTTGAGAGTATTTACATAACCATTACAAGTCCTTGCAATGGACGTCTAATGGATATAATTATTATAAATATTAGTATAATAGTATAAATATTATGGTAGAAAACTTGTCCTAAACGGTATAAATATTAGTTACAGTTATTTTTCAATTGTATTTTATATTTATATTGCAATAAATGTTTAGTGGATATCTTTAAGACATTCAATCGACATCCTAAGATACTATTTTTCCGAAAAAATATCAAGTTTATCGCTTAACGGACAGAGCTCAAAATACATACGAGTTTTCTACATAGATCGACAAATTATAAGTTTAAAAATGTACTATATATATAAATATTATTGTAGAAAAATTTTCTTCAAAAATATTATTATTACTCGCTGTCAGAATTGGCGACTCTGCGAATGCCTCGCAATCCTTTCAATTTAAATAATCTGTTTCTTTTACTTTGACCGATTCAATCAATGAAGCATGTTTCGACAGGAAAATCAGTCATTTGACTGGAAAAACAGTCGCTTCGACTGTTGAATCAGTCCTTATAAATGACTGATCCAATCAATCACTCAAAATGACTGCTTTTCAGTCAATTAACGTCACTAAATTGTCAGTCATTTTTTAAGTTACAAGTAAATCAGTCTGTTTATGTTGGAAGAAAGTGAAGAGTACTTTATGAAACGAATTAGAAATTCATTCTTAGGTATTACGTGAATAATATACTTTTGAAATACTTATTAAAAATTTACTTTGTATTAAACATTAACGATAAATAATTATTCATTAATTAAATATCAATAAATGATTAATATAAATAATAACTTAAATTAAATCTATCTATTAATATTGTGTAAAAATTTGTTATCAAACATATAATTCAAAAAGAGGGGTTGGAATTTTCCGAAGAATTTCTAAATTTTTGTGACCCGCCGACTTTCAATTATGTAATATAATAATTTTCACTACAATGTCCTATCGGTGACAGACTGTCGCGCTTATCTGCGTCAAACAATAGTATGTTGCCACCTAATAACATTTCTACCTGGCCACAGGTACATTCGTATCTTTCCAAAGCGACAGTTCTTGAGTTCATGAAATCGTCTCAATACGAATTTTCTCATCAAAGATGATGTTCTGTGCGTTGTGCGAAGTGTAAATTTATCGGGATCCGTGACAAAAGGCCCAAACGAAAAAGCGCCCGCCAATGAAAGTCGCGCTCCGTAAAAAAGCCCTGCGAATCAGAAAGCGAGTAGGGGCATGGTTAATGGAGTTTCAGTTTGTGATATTATCTAGCTGTAGTTAAAGAAAAGCGCTCGTTTGAGATCTTAAGAAATGGCGTTAATTGTACTAATTTTATTAAAAAATGTTTGTTGAGCTTGTGTTTGAATTCGACATTTTTAAAGAGATTTTTAATGAGTTTAAAGATATTATTATAATATGAGCGATAGAAAACCATCATATAAATTGATGTACAAAATAGTTTGCGGTTAAATTGATGTATATCTTGGTTTGGTTTATTATTGTTTCAATACTTAAAATAATAATATATAATGCTGTTATAAAAAACCAAATACCAATAAACAGAAGAAAAAGAGAATTAAGCTTCGTACTTTTAATTATATTTAAGAAAGTACATGGATAAATAAAAAACGTTATTTAATGTTTGATTGTAAAGGTAACAAGCAGGCAAGTATGGTTAGTAAGTGCACATATTAT
>NC_046658.1:6716102-6728566 GCF_010883055.1 Belonocnema kinseyi
ATTCCTTCGGGACCACCCCTGGACAATTGTCCGCGACTGCCTATTTATTTTTGTAACCATATTCTGCAGAAACCCTTGGTACAGGGACCCTCTATCCGCAACAAGTTCGTAATTTATTATAACAACATTTAACATACGCTTTCTCATTAAAATATTAATATAATTATAAATATAAAGTTATAAATAAACAAATGGCTGTTTAAAGCACTCAAAAAATATTCTTTGAATACAAAAATAATTGTCTAAATTGTTAACCATCATTTTTATTACAAAGTATAATTATTCTTTATAAAAAAGTATATATTATATACTAGCCATACTTGCCTGCTTGTTATCCTTGTAATTGAAAATTAAAAAACGGTTTGGTATTTTGCATAACAGCATATTATATCATTATAATTCGAAACATTGCAGCAATACTATATCAAACTGCGTTATACATCAACTTAACCACAAACTATTTTTCACATCAATTTATATGATATAATTATTACATCGCTAATACATACCAGAATAATGTCTTTAAACTTATAAAACATCTCGTAAACAAATTTAAACCTAAACACGTGATCAACCTAATCAACAATATCTTTTAATATCTCAAAGGAGTGATTTTCATTACCTATAGCGAGAGAATATAACAAACTGAAAATTCAGTAACCACGCCCATACTCACTCTCTGATTCGCGGGCCTTTTTCACGGAGCGTGACTCTCACTGGCGGGCGCTTTGTCGTTTGGGCTTTTTGTTACGGATCCAATTTATCGTGGAAAAGTAATTTTTTTTGCGATTTGTGTATTTTTCGGTATTTTAGTATTTTACGGTGTCAACAATTAAACAAAACAGGTAAGCATAAATCTGCCGTTACTTGAAACATAACATTGTATTGTTATAGCAGGTTTCGAGATTTTAGATTTAATAATTCTTCGAAATTCCTGAATAAATGTCAATAAGTTCTTTGTAATTTCACTACATTATTATGAAATCACGTGAAATTAAGTAAAATTTCATTATATATCTTGAAATCCTTTGGAATATTTTTAATTCTATAAAATTTTTAAACCCCCTTTCAAATCAATTAAAATGCTCTCTAAGGAGCATTTAAAATCCTTTAAAATTACTTAAATCATTTGAAATCTTATAACAGTCCGCCAAAAGTCTTTAAGTTAAGAAATAATTTGAAATCTTTTCAAATACCCTAGCTCATCCCGATAAACTGAAAAATTGTTAAATGATTTCTTAAGTAGCATTTATTTCAAATTTTGTAAAAAAAATGTATTTTGATGCATGTTACTTCCCAGAATTTTAAGACGAAATGTGAATCCTTATCTAATTATACCCATATGAAGTCTTTATAACATTATCACAATTTTTTATAGTAAAATAATTGAACTTCAAAATTATGTTCCATAATTTTTGATAAAATTTAATGTCGGTCAAGTATTGAAAGGCTCTTTTTTATTATCCAATGTTGAATTTTGTATTATTGCTTTTGCATATCTTTCGTTGTGTATTTGCCGAGAAACATGACCTTTTTCCAACTGGATTTAGTCTAAGTGGTCGTGGAGGACTTGGTGGACGTGGCTTTGTGTCAAAATAACTTAGGAAATAAAGAAAGTGTCAGTATGGTAGGAATCTGGTCACGTGACCCTTCGTCACATGGCGTTAACGATAAACAAATGAAATTTTTGTTAAAATGGCACAAGATACGAGAGAACGAATTCACAAAAGTGGTTCAACCCAAAAAATTCTAAAAATTGTTTTTGAATAATTTTTTGATAATACGCGTGGTTTTCGTTTTAATCGTAAATGACATCATTAAGAATAATGGAATAAAATGTTTGAAAAAACGACACAAGACAAATTAAATCACTATTTTGAGTTTTTGGAATAATTTTTTAGGGTTTGGGAAAATGTGACGGGAAAGTTTAGAAGCTTCTAGAGAATTATTTAACGAAGAATTTTATGTGACAGACATATGGGTTTGTCACCCTTAAGACACCCTCACGAGTCCCTGAAAACTACCCTTAAAACAAAAATTTCAAATCTTTATGAAATGGATCTTTTGAGCACTGTATTCTCGTCTTTATTTTTAATTAAATTATTTAAATTGGTTTAGTGAAATATTTATCAACATGAACTAATTATTTTCAATTATTTAAACAAATGGAATTTGTCAAAATAATTCTTCTTTTAAAAATTCCTTTTTTATTAAAAATTAGAACTATTTTTTAGTGAAATGCTTATAGGCATTGGTTAATTAACTTTTGAGGGTTTAAACCAACTCTATTTGTTTAAATAATATTTTTTCAATTTCTTTTAATAAAAATTATTATTGTTGGTCTAGTTGAATATTTATTGATATTGCCTAATTAATTTTTAACTATGTAAACAAAATCCATTTTTGTAAAAAAAGTTTTTTTTTCCTTAAAAATTCTTAGAACTGGCAATTTTCCATCGTTAAATACATAAATTTAAGTAAAAATACTATCCAGTAGTATAAAGAATAAATTACTATTTATTTTCAACAATCTTTCATTTTATGGAAAATTGATTGTTTAAAAAAATTAAAGGTTGTTGTAAGTAATGTTATTAACGATAATAAAAAAATTTAATCATCTAAACAAAGGGTATTTGTTTAAACAATCAAAAATTGATTACCAAAGTTGATAAACATTCCACTAAAGAAATAGTCATAACTTGGAATTAGAAAAATAATTATTGAAACAAAAATTATTTAAACAAATTCCATTTGTGCCAACTGGAAATTTTTTATCATTAAATACATAAATTTATTTTAAAATTATTTCCACTAGTATAAACGATAAATTATTATTTATTTTCAACAAGCTTTTTTTGTGGAAAACTCATTTCTTAAGTAAACTAAATCTTGTTTAAAGTAAATAATAATTTATTGTTTATAGAGCTGAAAAATATTGTAAAATAAATTTATGTTATTAACGATAATAATATGCCGGTTCTATTAATGAAAAAGAAAACATTTTTAAACAAATCGACTTTGTTTAAATAATTAAAAGTTAACTAATCAATATTGATTAAATTTCCACTAAACCAAGAATAATAGTTTTTTATTCAAAAAAGAATGTTTAAACAAATGGAATTTATTTTAAAAATCACAAATTAATTAACTAAAGGAATAGTAATAGTTTTTAATTTAAAAAAAGATTTTTTGAAACAAAAATTATTCATAGAAAAACTCGAACTCGCAATTTTTAATCGTTAAATACATAAATTTAAGAATCCCGGTGGCTCAGACGATAGCGCGCCAGGCTTCCAAGCAGGAGAACTGGGGTTCGATCCCTGTGTCGGTACCAATGGAAATTTTCTATGTGCTTTTACCGGAGCTTCGGTGGTTCGAAACCCACTTTAAACTGTAGGTCCCCTCAGAAAAAGCTGATGCCTTACCGAGAATAAACAGGCTCCGTATGGGGGACCAACCTTGGGGGTCGAAGCTGATTTTGAGAATACTCGAAAATGAGTCAGCAATCTCCTTGTGCTTGGAGGCTCCGTACAGGGGCAACCACACGGGATGGTCACTGGACGCTTTCGAGTAATGAGCATACACACACATGCACTAACACAACACACCAGGGCAGTACTTTGAATCTGTACATCTAACTGATGACATCAGGGGGATCGCTCCCTCCACCCTTAGAATGCTGGTAACAACGGAAAGCCCCCGAGATCCAAAAACACGCGACGCAGATAGTTGGATTCGAAGTACTGCCTTGAGACAAAACACGGGTCTGGCACAATAGGTTTTGTAGCTTGAGCGCCAGGGGGGTGCTTCACGCCCCCCCCCCGCCCACATTACAACCAACCAACCAACATAAATTTATTTTTAATTATTTTACAGTAGTATCAATAATAAATTATTATTTATTTTCAAACAACTTTTATTTTTCGAAAAATTTACTGTTTAAAAAAGAAAGGTTTTTGAAAGTAAATAATGCTGCATACCAATAATTTTATATTGGATGACGGAGGAATACAGACAATCAATTAAGGTTGAACCCTTAATTGTTTTTGTTTTTATGCGGGATCGTTGAATCTTGCCTCCGGTAAGGCGCCGTTGATGCCATGTTGTGTATTGATCAATTTTAGAGGGCTTAAATAACTCTAAATACGTGCCATTGAATTTTTTTCATAGAAATTGTAAAACCTTTATTTTTTGAAATTAAGCTTCCTTAAATACTACCACCGGACTGTCGAGTCAGTGGGCGTAATCAATCATTTTAAGTTACTAATTAATTATTCCAACTAATTAGGTGAAGCAAATTTAAAATTCACAAACTTGTGACCATTTTTACTTTCTGTTTATTTAAAAATTTCGCGTATTAGCGTTGGAGACAATCACTAAGAGAGAGAGAGAGATAGAGACCAAATGGATAAGAGCACACAAGGAAGAATATTTAAAAGTATTAAATTTCGTTACCTTACCGTACGGTGACCCTCAGGGTAATTTACCCCTTGGACTGAATCCGAAGCTTCAACACATCCTCGTCCAATCCGTCACTCCCGGCACAATGCGTCGCGATTGTCACCCCGCAGGTTTTCACAATTTTTAATTTTTGGTCAGAAACTCCCTTAACGTCTGGTTGCACATAGCTGGTTTTCGGGTAGTTGAGTGGTTCGCCCCACGCAGAAGGATTTCACACATTCTTCGATATCGGCCTTCCACTTCAACGCGTTTCTCCACTTAACGTCCAAAACCCTCCCTTGTCGAATCTCCATTTATCGGAGTCAAACCTTCAGGGCGACAATAAACGGCGCGACACGTGCAAGGAAAAGCGGACGGAGCGAGGAAATATCGAAGATACCCTATAATAATCGGGCTTTTTCTGGTGATTCTGATGGGAAAGATATGACCACCGTAGTTCAAATCACTCAAAAAGCGGGTGTTAATAAGACGCAGAGTAAGCAACATTTGATACATGTGTCTTCATGCACTGTTGCTATGTCGTTAAATTTTACTTGATTAATTCGAAATATTACTTTGGTATCTCAGCCATCACCATCAATCCTGCAAGTATTTTAATTATAATGTTTTAATTACAAATATTGCTTATAATAATATAAAAGTATATTTATATAAAGTTTAAATAAAAATTATAAATAATAAAAATAAAAATTATATAATAATATAAAGGTAATTATAGTTTTTAAGGCCATGTGACGAGAGGGTCACGTGACCAAACCTGGTCTTCGATTTTTCTTTCGTCCACACGGAATGAGATATCGTGTTAAAAATTTGGCACGATAAGTAGAAGGCATGCAAGAATTCGTCTCTGGTCCTAAATAATTAGAATAGTGAAAAAAGTTTTTTTTTTAATTTCTATTTTGGAGAAATATAGACCGTGCTGTCGTCAAACCCTGCAAACAATTTTCAATGTTGTCAATGGGCTAGTTATGAGGTTTATGTTTATCAAAGTGGGACGAAACAACAAAAATCGCTCACAAACATTATGCACCAATAATGCAAAAACTAATGTTCACACGTGAAATGCAAATAAACATATTTGGTCTGACATACGTATCAGTCTGGTATCAGCTGTGTCAAAGCAGGGCTAGCGCAGCGAGTAGACAACTTCGAACTTCTAGGGGTCTGTGGGTAAAACAGATTGCATGATTACCGTCAGAGAAAGTTAAAAGTCAAACTTCTGCTGTAAAACCTAAACGTGTCCATCGATAATCATTATTTGCATAAATAAACTTGTTTCTTCCTCCAACTCTTTGCAAAGTCACAAACGATCCTTGAATATTTATTAACATTTCCCGAAAAAATTGCCGCGTTATTTATACTTTTATTTTTCATTATGGGTAAAAAATATTGATCTTAGGGCTGACTTGATCAGCTGTTACACTCATCACATGGCCTTAAGGAGTAAAGAGATTTTGGGAAATGATTTATTGAGCAATGTTTTAATTACAAATGATTGAATCGATTTTCCCATGTTTCATGAAGAGTATCGATATTTCTAACGAGGGCTAGTGTTATTGATTGATATTTGTTGGCGAGATACCAATCCATAATGTTTTTTTCTAAATGTGCGTAATAGTTAGTCGAATTAATTTTAAGGCTTTTATTTAAATAAGATTTTCATTTTTAATAACAATCTTCAATGTTAATCAATATTTTTCAGTCGCGTTGAGTCTCGCGATTATCCGGATGATATGAAGGCTAGGTGCTGGCACAAGTGTAGGCGGGGAGAGGAGACTGGCACGCGCCACTGCCCCCCAGCATTGTACTCGGTGTAGCGTGGTCAATGTATTGCGATTCTAATATGTTGGTTCGCTCTCTTTCTCTATCTCTTTTTAGCCTACTAGTCTTATTTATACTATAGTATTTCCACGGGCGGTGCATCCACATTGGCCACGGCCATGTACACTATTGATTGTGTAGCTGTGGGGACAAGCAATTAAAGAGAATTTGTTCGATTGCCTACTCTCACATGTCCCACCGTAACAATAATAATTTATTGTTTATCTAGATGGAAAATATTTTTAAATAAACTTATGTTATTAACGATACTAAAATGCCAGTTCGATTAATTTAAAATAAAAATACTTTTTTGAACAAACGGAATTTCTTTACATAATTTAAAATTAATTAACCAATATTCATAAATATTACACTAGATCAGCAATAATAATTTTTAATTAAAGAAGAATTTTCTAAACAAACGAAATTTGTTTAAACAATAAGAAATTAATTAACCAAAGTTGATAAACATCCCAATAAAAAAATAGTAATATTTTTAATTAGAAAAATAATTATTGAAACAAAAGTTATTTTAACAAATTCCATTTGTTTAAATAATTTTTTCCCAAAAAGTGTTTTTTTTTTAAATGAAAATTATTAATGTTAGTGTAGTAGAATATTGATCAAGATTGGCTAATTTATTTTTAAATATGTAAATAAATTCTATTTCTATAAAAAAGATGGGTTTTCCCCTAAAAATTCGTCGAACTGACAATTTTTTATCATTAAGTACATGAATTTATTTTAAAATTATTTTCAGTAGTATAAACAATAAATTATTATTAATTGTCAACAACTTTTTTTGTAAAATATTTATTGTTAAAACAAATTAAAGGTTGTTCAAAATAAATAATAAGTTATTGTTGATACAGCTGAAAAATATTTTAAAGTAAATTTATGTTTTTAACTGTCATATTCAACTAGACCCACAATAATTATTTTTAACAACAAAAAATAATTTTTTACATGAAAATTATTTAAAGAAATTGAATTTGCTTAAACAATCGCAAACTAATTAAACAAAGTTGATAAACATCCCACCAAAGAAACAGTAACAACATTTAATTATAAAAAGAATTTACGAAACCAAAATTATTGAAAAAAATTCCATTTGTATGAATAATTTTTGTTTTGAAAATTGTTTTTTTTTTTTTTAAATAAAATTATTACTGTTGGTGTAGTGGAATAATTACACCGGCACACACAAAAAAAGTGGTCTGTCCGACAGACTACACTATCATATCTATATGTTGTTGGGGTCGCTGAATTCGAATCCGGTGTCCAAATAACCAAGTTGGCTCGTATTTTTCTAAAAAACGATAAAATAGGCGTAAAATCGACAAAAAACAGCGATTTATCAGGTATAGTTTTGCAAAAAAAAAATATATTTTCTCGCTCGGTGGACTCAGCATTTTCTTATGTACTCCGGGTCGCTGAATCCGAATACGGGGTCAAAATAAAGCGCTCATATTTGATCGAGAAATGCAAAAATAGAGGTAAAATTGATAAAACCAGCAATTTTTTGTGCACATTTTTGCAAAAAAAATGTATAAGGCATTCAATCGATTGAAAGACAGAGAAGGAAATAAGACCAAAATAGTACCAAGCGTCACTAAATCTGTTTAAAATAACGATGTTACAAAAAAAATATAAAAAATGTTACTTGACAGACAGACGACTGAAGCAGAAGAAAATAAAAGTACTGATGAAGATTTCGATGTTGATCGTGATGAAAGTGACATTTCAGATTATGGTAATGACGAGGAAGATGATGAAAGCAGCGATGTTGATACAAAAGTGTACATACCAGACAATGAAAAGAATAAAGTTGCTAAGCTATTTACGTCTGAAGAACTGAATGATTTATTGCGAGATCTCGGTCTCCCTAAAGATGCTTCAGAGTATCTTGCTTCCGTTTTGTAAAAGAACTTATTAGCTAAAGGAGTTAAATCATGTTTCTACAGAGATAGGGAAAAAGAGTTTAGACATTTTTTTCCTTCTAAAGAAAATGATCATGGAAAGTTAGTCCATTGTAAAAAGATTGACGGATTAATGGAAAAAATGAAACCTGGACTGTATAGACTGGAAAATTGGCGGCTATTCATTGACTCTTCTAAGCGCAGTCTAAAAGCAGTGTTATTGCACAATACTAATGTTTACGCTCCAATTCCAATCGCATATTCTACGGAACTGAAAGAGCATTACAGTAACTTAAAATTTGTCCTGGAAAAAATCAATTACTCAACTTATAAGTGGAAAATTGGCGGGGATCTCAAAATTCTTGGAATCATTTTAGGACAGCAATCAAGGTATACAAAAACACCTTGTTACTTGTGCTTATGAGACAGTCGAGATCGCGTTCGTCATTACAAAAAAAAGATGGCCAAAAAGAGCATCGTTTGAACAAGGACAAAAAAATATAATTGAAGATCCTCTAGTTGACCCGAAAGAAGTTTTGATTCCACCCTTTCATATAAAGCTGGGTCTTATGAAACAGTTTGTCAAAGCGCTTGACAAGGATCGCGATTGCTATGCGTATTTGGAAGATCAATTTCCACAAGTTTCCGAAGAAAAATTAAATGAGGGGATCTTTGATGGACCGCCGATAAGAAAAATGATACAGGATCCAGAATTCATTACAAAAATGTCTGGCACTGAAAAAGATGCCTGGCTTACGAGCCAACTTGGTTATTTATACACCGGATTCGAATTCAGCGACCCCAAAAATTTTTATTATTTTGCAGAAGTATAAACAATAAATTTTTTTAACTCTTATTTTGTGGAAAACTTTTTGTTCAAACAAATCAAAGGTTGTTGAAAGTAATAAATAATTTATTGTTTATACAGCTGGGAAATATTTTTATATAAAATTTGTTATTAACGATGATAAAATTCCATTTTGATTAATTGACAAAAAAACTTTTTTAAACAAATGAAAATTTTTTACTCAGTTAAAAACTTATTAACCAATATTGATCAATATTCAACTAGACCAAGAATAATAATTTTTATAATAAAAAATAATTTTTCACACGAAAATCGTTTAAACAAGTGGGATTTGCTTAAACAGCTGCAGAATAATTAAACAAAGTTCTATTTGTTCCATCTGAAATTTAAAAAAACCGATTAACGAGAAGACCGATCACACGGAATTTATGAAACATGCAAATAATAAATAATAAAACATGTTTAATTTGAATGTCAGAAAGGTGACAATTTCTACTAGTAGAAATTACATAACAAAAACATTCCCGGCAAAAGAACTGAATGGAGATCGAAACACTGTAATCACCAGTTTTATGTTTCGCTCTTGTTGTACCACCAAGATTCAGATTCGTTTCTGAAAAATACTATTGACCTCATCTTCCAAACTTATACGCAGTTGAAAAAATTGCACTGTCGGTGACTCTATCCCTGAGTATCCCGTCCAGTACGCCTCCGAATATGTCGAATTTTTTTAATGAATAAGACTTCTTCTGATCTTCTGTTGGTTTCAGATTTGCGGACCGGCCGACGAAGTTAGTACCAAATCATCCTCTTTGTTTGAAGATGGTTTAGTTTAAATTTCGCTGGCCGGTCCCTAAGTGGTGGGAGCAAAGTGTAAGACAAAGCTAATCCGAGAATCAATACCATAATTCCCGGAAGATGACGCCTAATTCTAAAAGTGAGAAACCCGTTTAAATTAAAGGAATAAGAGTTTGAAGTCGCAATTTTCCAGTTTTCACATTCTTTTTTAATTTTTTGACCTTATTTAGTAATCAGATGAGTAGTATACCTAGGGGAGTTCTACGACATCTACGTAGTCCCAACTGTCACCGACAGATGGCGCCACCAGTCGGTTCCTAGCAGTCGGTAATTGCTCGGTCGGTAAGGTAGATCCCTACCCCTGTTTTGCCATGTATGTAGTTTGAGTTGGAACCAACAAATGACGGTACTGGTATGTTGTTGGAACCGGAAGATGGCGCCACTGCTCCTCGAAGCTTCTAGAAAGATCTCGAAGCTTCTAGATAGATTTCGAAACTTCTAGAAAGATCTTGAAGCTTCTAAAAAGACCTCGAAGCTTCTAGAAAGATCTCGAAGCCTCTAGAAAGATCTCGAGGCTTCTGGAAGCTTCTAGAAAGATCCCGAAGCTTCTAGAAAGATCCCGAAGCTTCTGGAAAAATCTCGAACCTTCTTGAAAGGTCTCAAAGCTTCTAGAAAGCTCTCGAAGCTTTTGGAAAGATCTCGAAGCTTCTGGAAAGATCTCGAGGCTTCTGGAAAGATCTCGAACCTTCTAGAAAGATTTGGGAGCTTCTGGAAAGATCTCGAAGCTTCTAGAAAATTCGATCTTAGATTATCATTTTTTTCACTTAGATCTAAGATTCTCCGGAGTTGACGTAATTTCTAGAAAGATCTAGATTGTTCTCTAAGCTTCTAGAAAGTTCGACCTCTTTTCAGTATCGTTAAATATTTAAAAAGTTATTATTCATGTAATTCCGTAGTATAAAGAATAGCTTTTTATTTAATATTTTGACAAATGTGCATGAAAATCAATTACACATGTCAGTTCTGGCAACGTGTGTCGAATTTTCTGTGATATATGTAATTTGTCCTCCTATAACCTGTTAAACAATGATTTCAACTTCATAGTCAAATAAAATGACACATTTAGAAAATTGTAATAGCTTTCTATAATCATTGTCACTTAATAAAATTTCAAAAATATCGATCAACGTACATGGAAAAGAAAATCTTTCTGGTACATTAGTTCTGGAAACGAACATGCGGCAGCATATAAGTGTGAGGTGCGTTGCAGCGATATTCAGTTGCTCACGGGAAGCCCTAGCGTGGAAGTAATTGCAGTGTATAGTATAGTGCATATGAATTGAAGTGCTTATACATATGTGTGTTCTGTTAATAAAGAAAATTGTAGAATTCACGGTGACTGGGGAAGAGTGAGACACATTACCTGTCATCCATTCAAACGGTATTGAAAAAGGTAAAATTTTCTTTTTAAATTCCATTTCAATTTATATATGTATTTATACCTCTATGCACATGAGCGGGGCTTTTTTAATCACAAAGGGAATTTCACAACCCATAGTTGAAGTTTGTTAGAGGTGTAGCAATGTGGAATGCGCGAAATTCAAATCATTTATGCAAAACTTAAATATAAATAAAATTAAAGTATCAAAATAAGAAAATCAACTCATCGCTGTCTTTGAGTTGTATCGTTTGATAGGAAATTCTAACAACCCATCGCTGATAGAATATTCAATCGGTGAAGTTTGTCAGACGTACAGCAATGCGGAAAGCGCGCGAAAATTTAAATAGCTTATACATTACTTAAATCTAGTTAAAATAAAAGTATCAAAAATAAGAAAGTCAACCCATCGCTGTCTTTGAGGTCCATCATTTAAAAAGAAATTTACAACCCATCGCTGATAGAAATGTCCATCCTTGAAGTTTGCCAGAGATACAGCAATGCGGAAAGCGCGCGAAATTAAAATCTCTTATATACATAACTTCAATCTAAGTAAAATTAAAGTGTATGGTGATTTAATTAAAATACACATAGTTTATCTGGATTTAGGTTTTAGTATATATTGTTCATAAATCTTTACAGAATACTCACACACAGAAAGTACAGTCAGTGAATGTATTTAAATTCAAATAGATAGTAGGATCCACCCAAATAATAAAAATATAGGTTTTTAATTTAAAACTGCTTCTTTCATCTTTTGAACTGTTAACTCGTAGGCAGAATCCTCAAAAAGGTTAATGATTCTGCTATGTAGGAAGACTGCAAATCGATTCTCCATTTAAACCATAATCTTTACACAATACTTGGTGTTCACTTTACGAAATTTAGTGACCACATAATCCATTTTCAGGGCGAGGGTAGACAGCGGTTTCACAAGTGCAGCTCCTTTCATACGTCTAATTGCGTTTACGGCATTAAGATTCATCTTCTCCAAAGGTATTGTTTTACATTTTTCACTTTTTACTTTTACTTTTTTTTACTTTTTACTAGAGAACTAGAATGGTACCATGTTTCGCGTTATACTGAAACTGCGATCATCTAACGCTGCTTTTATAGTCGACAGCTCTCTCTTCAGTGGAATTTTCTAGAAAGTTCGACGCATGCGTGTTAGCGTCTCTATAATAGACTATTCATTGAACTTTCTAGAAATGGCAGTTGT
>NC_046658.1:6728666-6735700 GCF_010883055.1 Belonocnema kinseyi
AGATAGATGTCGCTAGAGATATGTATACATTTCTATGATTTGGCATCTATGGCATATTTTGCTATGGACAATAACCTTCAAAAATACACAATTCCATTCTGCCAAAATAATAGCATCATAGTTGTTTACCTTAGTGAATATGTCGAGTTTCGTTCCAAGTAAATCGCATTTGCGGCATTCGTTGCTTGTCTTATTTCATCAAAAGAAAAAAGCAGTTGAAGCTCATCGATTGCTGGTAGAAACTTATGGTGAACATGCTACTGTGATTAGAATATGTGAGACATGATTTCATCAATTTAAAAGTGGATATTTCGTTTTAACAGACGGTGAACATCCTGGTGCAGCAAAAAAGTTCAAAGACGAGGAATTGCAGGCCTTATTGGATGAAGACCCAACCCAATCGCAACAACAATTAGCACAAACACTAAATGTGACCCGAGGGGCAATTTGCCAACGTTTAAAAGCCACGGGAAAAATCCAAAAGTATGGAAAATGGGTACCACACCAACTGAACGATAGAAAAATGGAAAATCGAAAAACCATTTGTGAAATGCTGTTTGTACGGTTCGAAAGGAAATCTTTTCTGCATCGAATTGTCACGGGGGACGAAAAATGGATTTATTTCGGGAACCCGAAGCGGAAAAAATCATGGCTTTCGCCTGGTGAGGTCGGCCAATCGACTCCAAGGCCAAATCGCTCTGGCCGTAAGACAATGCTCTGTGTTTGGTGGGACCAGTGTGGTGTGGTGTACTTCGAGTTATTAAAACCTGGCGAGACGGTAAATAACAATCGCTACCGACAACAAATTATCCATTTGAATCATGCGTTGATCGAAAAACTGCCGAAATAGGCCCGAAGACATGGCAAAGTTATCCTACAACATGACAACGCATCGTCTCATACCACTAAAGTGGTGAAGAACACATTTAAAGCATTGAATTTGGAAATATTATCGCACACGACGTACTCTCCAGACCTCGCCCCGTTCGACTATCACCTTTTTGCATCGAACGGACACTCACTCGCAGAGCAGCGCTTCACCAATTTTGAAGAAGTCGAAAAATGGCTCGCCGAATGGTTTTCCACGTAAGAGAAAAAGTTTTTTTTCGAATGGTATCCATAATTTGCCTGAAAGATGGGCAAAATTTGTAGAATTCAATGGTCAATAATTTGAATAAAAAATGGTAAGAGTGACAAAGATGGTAATAAAGAACTCTTAGTGCCGCATTGTGGCTTTGGATGTAGGTCGTTTCCACCTTAACATACTGTCACCACCGGTAAAGGACAGAGGGAAACCACTAGTTAAAGGTATGTTCTTTGTTTGTGCCTCTCCTTTTCCCTTAATAATGTATTTCTACCAAAAATATTACGTGCCCGTCCCTTTCTATTCAAAGGAAAAGAGGTGGTAAATTTAAGTGATTAATCCGCAAACACAAAAACCTATTTGTTTTTATTGTAATTGATTCTATGTTTATTCCAATAAAATAAATCCCGAATCGGCATAGGGTTATGGTTCTACTTCACTATTTATGATTTATCAATCCCATTCCCAAAGTTGATAAGCTAAGTGCAAGCATGGCATCTTCAGGCAGAAGAGAGCGAGGCAACAATCTCGCAAAATAAAAACAATTCTTCGAAACATAATAAGAATTGGAATTTTGGACGTCCGAGCCATATAAAAGAAAATAAGAATGATTTCAGTAAACAATTGTTTTCTATTAGGTGGATCCTAACAAAGTGTTGGAGGCAGCGGTGAGATCGCTTCGCGCGTTATTGCTTGCGCTTCACTATAAATTTGGAGTTTTCAAAAATTTAAAAATTTGATTCAGAACCAAAAAAAAATGAGAATGTATCGAGATTCTTCTCTTGCAAGAATAGAAACTTAATTACAAATATTGAATGCTGAATTTGGTGCTGCATGCATGAGTTTTGTTCTCTATTCATATTAAGTTTAAATTGCGTTAGTTGAAAACTTTCAATGTAATTCAAATGCATCGAAATTAAAGCTTTTTGCTAGAAGAATGAGTTTACCTGGGTTGACAGGTTACATTTTTAAGTTCCAAATTTTAAAATTACAGAGTGAATGTAAATTCGGAGGTAGGTTTTTCTTGTGATTTTAATTTTCTCTGTTATCTGAGCTTTTGTACGGATTTGATTAGAAATATTATTTTCAGTAACCAAAGAATCATCCTATAAATACTAAGGCCTTCACTGGCCTAGTAAAAGGTACTGATTAAAAAAAGGGGGGTTAATTTTTGAATCAAATTAGAAATTGTAGACTGAATCATTATCGCCTTCACCGGCCTAATTGATTTGTAGACAAAAAAAAAGAAAAAAATTTTTAAAAGTTCGAGTATTGGGGTTGACGAAAAACAAGTACTTTGTGTGCTTACTAGTTTCTTTTTATAAAAGACTAAAATAGAATAGGGTACTCATGTCTGAATTACATGAGATTTTTAAGGTTCCTTTAAAAAGAACGACCACTCATCGTGCAGGAAGAAAAGTCCGTTCGCGAAATGAAACGTTTGTCAACGCAAGTTATTTCCATATTCAAAATTTTTACTAATAATACTAAGGCCTCCACTGGCCTAGTTGAGTATAGTAATGAAACTAAATAGAGAATGAATAAAATAAAAACCAAAAGGTTTCATTTCCAAACAAGGTTCTATTCAATTAAAATTGAATTCGAAAAACAAAGTTCATAGCTTAACAATGGGCTTGAATAAGTTTATGCGTGATCAATTTTGACTGAAGAAATAGTTCGAGGGACATGAATATCGTAGGAGCGAATTACTGGTGGGGTTCACCAGACACCCGACAATAATAAACGAACTTGGGTCACTGGATATTGTATCAGTAAGAACAGTAGGTATAAACTTGAATAACGAGGTTATTACGTGCAAGGTCATTTCTGTCAGGACTCCCAGAGAACACCCAGTAGTAGAAGGAATTTTAGGTATGAGGGCCATTGAGCGTCTACGCATCTAAATTTGGCATGGTACGAATGCGGAGTTCTAGTTGCTCAAGTCTGGGAATTTACCCTCTGTTTAACTAAACAAAAAGCGGCTTGGATTTGAAGAAATCACAAGTTTCGTAAACCACCTGCACTTTAAACTCAAATCGCCCTTTCTGTTTAGTAAGGGTTAAAGATGTTCAAATCTACTGAAAGATGTATCAATTCGGAATCATAAATGATTTTACTGTAGAGCAATTTATTTTATTATATTTTTGTTATGCCCATGTGGCCGAACTAAATTTCGTGTGTAAAAACGTGTACCCGGACTCTATCTGAGCAAGTTATCGGGATAATCTGAAATTCTAAGAGCTTATTCACCGTAAAATTCAAAACGCAACGAATTCTGTTTTCGGGATGAGTCCTAATATTCCAGCACTCATTGCTAACCAAGTAGACGCGTTTCTGGCCATGGCTTCCATGCTGCAATGTATGACCTTGCAACAAAGCACTAACCACTTAAGATCTTTCGACGGCAAGAGTCTATCCTTAAAGGATTTCTTTGCAAGATATAGTAAATGGTGCCGTTTATATCACTAGGAACCCCGAAGCTGCCTATATTAAAGCAGTGTTGAGCAAGCTAGTAGGTGTGGATAGGGAAAGCGTCAGAAATAAAAGGTTCCATACAGTCCAAGAATTAATCGCGCATCTAAAAAAACGTTTCGCCGCGAAAAAATACCAGTACGACATCCAAGAGGTGGTGAGCTTGCTTATGAAACAAATGGAAAACGTCAGCGATTATTACGATAGGTTACACGGCTTATTAGGCGGAGTTAAACAAGATCTCGAAGAGAAATACTGTACTCACGGTTCAGATGGGAATGTAGATGCTACTAAGAGGGGACACATGATGGAACCTATATTAGGTTGTGCATTAGACTCCTTCTCACGTGGACTGCCTACCGAAATGTCCACGTTTGTGGACACGCGAAATCCGAAAGACTTATCGGAGGCCTACGAGCACGCCTTACATATCGAAGAAAAGCTCAAAATGTCACTGAAGGAGCAGGCTTCGATTTATCATGTGAAGACAGAAGACTCCACAGTTAAATATTCGAACACCAATCTACCTCTGCTTGCACGTGCAGCTAGTCCTTTTCACAAAAAGGCTAAATCGATCAACAATTCAGGGGTGGCGAACATCCCTTCACTGACCACTAATTCTCATATGCCCTATATCAACCAAGATCGTCAACCCCACACAAATCCATATGCGGGTTATAATCATCAATCTTCTCAAAATTTCTCTATGCCAAAGTACCAGTATAATCCAATTTACCCACCGTTTATGATGCCATATTACCTCCCAGGGCAGATGCCATCCATGTGGCACCTTTGGCAAGGTCATTCTAATACAATTAATCAAAATCAATTCCCCTGGTCCAATCAACAGAATCCAAATTCTTTTAAACAACCCCGGTGGCCTCCTCTGCAAGGTAATCCTAGGTCAAGTTCACCGGGTTTACCTTCTAAATCAGTTTCTGATTCTTTAAACTCAATTCTGACTCGTCGCGTCGATCCAGCGACGAGTCCAAAGCCTTAGAAATGCCCGACAGTAAAAATTCTGGAGGATGCCGAAGGATCTACTATACCAAAACCTTCTTAGAGGAATCTCCAGTTATTAAGAAGTCTACACCCCAATTTCGCCATCCAGATACCACCCTTTTTGTGGATCCTGGCTCAGGAGTAAATCTCCTCAAGCTGAGCGCTATATGTGGCGAGCTAGAAGTCGAGCCTAGGGTTTCCATTACCATTTACGGAATAACGGAACATCCAGTAGATACATTATGAACTATTAAAGTCACCCTGGGAAAGGTCCAGGTAAAATTCCATGTGGAGAATAATTTTTTCCCAATAGCTTCGGATGGTATACGAGGTAGGCCTTATCTGCGGCAAGAGCAGGCTCCACTCTCTTTTCGGCATAACACCCTAGTTACTGCCTCAGAACCTATTTCTCCTAGCTACTTTATAGATACGGAATCCCAAAAAGCAAAAAAATCCTTGCAATCACAAATCAAACTCTTTTCATGAATTATGCTGATCAGGGCCAGGACCAGGCAAACGATAACGATAGAGACATTTAATTCCGACATCTCGGAGGGTTATTTACCTAGAGTTAAAACCCGAGAAGGATTATATATTGGAGAGGCAGCTGTTAAAAATGAAGACGGAAAATGTGGATTATTAGCTATAAACACTACCGATAGTGACATCGCTATTGAAATTCCGCCACAGGAAATCATACCATTTGAATATTCCTCCTTCCCGAACGAAGAGAGCTCGGAATCTGGGATACAGGATTTGTTGACAAATCCGCCCCTTGAATCAGAATCTACTAGCGCGACCCGTGTCGAACGGCTACTAAAGAGCCTTCGCATATCCCATTTAAACCTAGAGGAGCAGGAGTATTAATTAATGAAAAAGTAATTGCGAACGGCGATCCATTACCCAATATAACGGACATTTTGGATAAGTTGGGTAATGCTCAGTACTTTTCGGTGCTTGATCTAGCCAGTGGATACCACCAAGTGGAAACCCACCCCGATGACCGTGCAAAGACGGCTTTTTAAACCCCGCGAGGTCACTATGAATATCTGCGAATGGCTATGGGTATCAAGAATGCCCTTGCCACCTTTCAAAGACTGATGGACACGGTGCTGAAGGGTATGCACGGGACTGACGTCTTCGTGTACCTGGATGACATCGTTGTCTATTCAGAAACCTTCGAGGAACATAATATTAAAACTAGACGTCGTCTCTTTCAATTATGTAACGATAACCTTAAACTACAGCCTGATAAATGTGATTTCCTACGAACGGAGGTCGCTTATTTAGGACATATTATTACTGGGAAGGGAGTTAAGCCAAACCCAGCTAAAATAAGTGCCATAAAAAACTTTCCTCATCCTAAAAAGATTCGGTCTATTAGGCAGTTCCTTGGACTTACGGGTTATTACCGAAGGTTCATCCAGGACTATGCTAAAATTTCAAAACCTTTAGCCGAACATCTTAAGAAAAATGGAAATGGGGACCCGAGCAAGAACAAAGTTTTCAAACCTTAAGGGAATATCTGTGTAAAGAACCAATTCTGCAGTACCCAGATTTTTCGAAACCTTTCAAACTCACAACCGATGCTTCGGACTACGCTATAGGCGCAGTATTAACGCAAGAAAAGCAAGGCATGGATATGCCTATCGCTTTTTATTCTAGAATTATGAATGCGTGTGAACAGCGCTATTTTAACACCGAAAAGGAATGTTTAGCCACTGTCTATTTCGTTAACAATTTCCGCCTGTACTTATATGGCCGAAAGTTTGTACTGCCTTGTGACTATGAGCCCATACATTGGATAAATTACATAACGAATCCGGGATCAAGGTCAATGCGTTGGCGACTTCGCCTAAAAGATTACCAGATCATATATGAGTACAAGAAGGGTAAACTTAATTAAGGAGTGGAAGCATTGTCCGGAAACCCGGGAGGTTGGGAAGAGTTACCTGAAACTAGCGACCCGGAAAAGGAATCCGAAAACGAGTCTAGCAATCGTAAAAAGGACAAAGCTACCGCTCGTGCCTTTTTCATCCATGATAGATCTCAAAAGGCATTACCAATAACTCGTTCACAAGGAATCCTTCCCGAATCCGAAAAGCCAGTAGACAACGACTCTGCTTCTAATGCCTTTCCAAGGACGCAAAGGTCCTTATCGGAAAGGGTTGCTGGAGGCAGGCGATCAGTTCTGGCAAAGCCAGCTACATCTGCGCCGAAAAGCTTGAAAAGACCTGCTGTATCCTCCACGGTCAGGAGAACCTCGCAGTTGAGTCAGAACCCAAAGGGCTCTAATAACGCGATTCACTCTTCCAAGGAATCAGGGATCTTAACTGAGGTATCGAAAGAGCTAGTCACCGCACTTCCCAAGTTTCAACCTACCAGGTGTATACATATGAAACCGGTATTTTTTCAAGAAAAAAACACATTTATTTCAAGAGAATGATAACAAATATTTTATTCAAAGTATGCGCCC
>NC_046658.1:6735800-6745495 GCF_010883055.1 Belonocnema kinseyi
TACGCCAATTAGCACAAATGGTAAGTTCCGACAGTGCCTACAAGTGTGCCTACTGGCCGCTAGATGGCAATACCGGTTTCATATGTATACACCTGGTACGACCTCAAAGGTCAAGAGTAGAGGAAGGCCCCCGAAATCACACCCCCCGTCGGAATCGGATGAGTCTTATGGGCCTGTCGTTAAGACTGTACAAGGTTCGAATATCAACCAAAGCACTGCAGCTTCAAGACCAAAAAAACGAAAAGCTCATGTACGAAAAAATCTCAAACCCTCCGCTTACGGTAGGGAAGCAACTAGTGAAACGTCATCTGGTGATGAATCCTCAGATGATGATTCCGATGCTCCCGTATTCAGATCAAATCACAGTGCTTTTCCGGAAGTAGAACCCGAACTTCCGGCCCATAAAATTTGTTTCCCTAGTAAGGGCGAACCTTCGTCCATAAGGACTGGTTCCAAAAAAATGGTCTGGGGGAAGAAGTCGTAGATGTATATACTGACGGTGCCTGTTGCCACTAAGATAAAGGGGAATCTAAAGCTGGAATCGGGGTTTGGTTTGGAAAGGATCATCCTTTAAACACGTCACAAAGTAAGGTCGGCCGTCAAACGAACAATTCCGCAGAGATTCATGGCTGCCACTAAGGCTCATGAAGCTGGAATCAAAAACCTTCGTTTCGATACCGACTCACAATTTCTGATAGATAGCATTACTAAATGGATTCCTAAATTGGAAAAAATGGGTGGAAAACTGTAGAAGGAAAACCTGTTATCAATAAAACAGAATTTGAAAAATTAAAGGAAGCTATCGGTCCCTTAAACGTCGATTGGGCACATGTTTCTAGCCACAAGGGTATATTAGGCAACGAAATGGCTGATCGCCTATCTAGAGTAGGAGAAGGGCAACCTGAAACAGACTTAGAAACTGCCCAGGCGCCATTCTAAGAAGGCCTAGATTTAAACGAGAAACCTAGCTCCTAGGTCTACATAGTAGATGTTAGCCCTCCCTTCGGGGAAAGTGACGAAAGTGATGAAAGTGATGACAATATTGACCGCAGTGCAAATATATAAAATCACACATTAACTGCTTAACCATCATGGTACTGGGATAATTATCTACTCCCAACTGCAATTTCTGAAGGAGAAGACGATCCCGAACTTAGAAAATATCTAGAAGCTATTGATCACTGTGGAGAGTTTGGCGATGACGAATTCTCTAACAGAATAGATAATTTTCTGAAGTCGTTTAGCAAGCCCATTGAAGAAGGCCAGGGTTTTAATAAAGTAGTTACATCCGAATCAGCAAAGGAAAACATTAAAACAAGCGAACTTCCCTTCCCTCTGGTTCAGGCGTCAACTGAACCAATTGAAAGGGCCAGAAAAAGTATGGTCCACTTTAGGGGTGTAGAGGATATAGAAGATTCCCCTATTGTTAGCCAACAACCCTTACGAAGGCCGTTGTGTCCAACACCTCTAACGATACTACCCCTGCGGCCAAATCCATCCCTTTCTTCAAGGGTCGCGGAACTTAGGGTTATGATAGTCCAGATCGAAATAAGGCGAAAATTCGACCGCGTCGGCTTCAAGGGTCGAAGGAGTTAGGGAATCACTCTGAATTATCTCAGAATTACCACCTTCAATCGAAACTACTCAACGTAGAGATGCCCTACCTAAACTCACCATCGCCCCCTCCAGAGACAATTATTCAGAGGAAAAAGAGAAATATAATCCGGATAGGTTAGAAACGACCGGAACCATAGTACTCCATCAACGGACTGAACCGCTCACCTATCGCCGAGGTAACTACGCTGATTTTATCTCGCAAGATTGTGAGCCAATTAATCCTATTTTCATATTGTTAGCAGCTACGGAGTGTTTAAATGTCCAATACCTCAATAATAGACGCCCTCAGTTGGGTCAAGTACTGATAACGCCTCGAGGACGTTATAGCGTTTACTCCATCGTAGTGAAACGAAATCATTTCGATGTATCTAGTTGGAAGGACGTAACCATGGGTGTAGCTAACCTCCAGTTAGCGTTAAAACGTGACCATCGGAAAACATGTCGAATCGCAAGCTCTAGTGATTTGTTAGGAATATTCCCTACAAACAGTGGAACTACAAACTAGTGGAAATCGGCACATTCTAACGATGCAGGACAATTTCAGTAAATTCTGTCTTGCAGTGCCAATACCAGATCTGAAAACAACAACCATGGCTCATGCTGTGGCAATACATCTTATTTCTCATTTCGGGGCTCCGCGTTGCGTTCTCACTGATTGAGGTGGTAGTTTTATCACTAAATTGATGCAGAATCTTGAAAGGATTTTTGGTGTAAAACAACTAACAACTGCAGGTTACCGTCCGCAAACGAACGGGTCGTTTGAACGCAGCCATGTAGTTTTAACAGACTATATAAAGAATTACGCCACTGATTACGACGACTGGGACCGATTACTGCCTTTCGCTATGTTTGCCTACAACACTTCGGTACATGAGGTGACAAACCTTACACCTTACCAATCAGTTTACGGGAGGATTGCGCGATTTCCGAGCACTTTCCCATCTGACGAGCATCTCGAAACCTACGGGTCATATCTGAAAAACTTGATTAATATATTTAAATGAGATACGAAAAATTGCCGCGAGAAATATGAATAAGGCAAAAAGGCGTTCAAAGGAACAGCATGATCAAAAAGCATGACCGTTCAATGCACGAATAGGTGACAAGGTAGTGGTCTGTAAAGATGCACGGCAAAATAAGTTCGATAAGCGAAGGACCGGTACCTATGAAATTGTCGGTTTCACCGAAAATAATAATGTAATTTTAGAATCAAAAAATGGTACGCGCTTCACCAAGAACGCGGATAAGCTTTCGCGCGCTTTCTGTTAAGGATCGACTTCAACGACAAATTATCAATCTAGGCATCTTAAGTAAAGGGTTAAATTATAGTAAAAAATAAACAAATAGTTAATCTTATCTCTTCAGAATTTATAATTGAGTTAGCCTTAATTTTATCGATAAAAACTAGTAAGTCAGACTACTAAAGCCTACACTGGCCTAGTTAACACAAAACAAAAAAATAAATAAAAACATAATAATAACAAATTGGAAAATTTGTACTTCGAAGGCTTATAATAAACACTGTTTTAGGATTCTGCGATGTCTTGCTTAAAAGTGGCAATCTTTCTAATTCTGTTTGGGCCTACCACGCAACAACACGGGCTAGCATACTGGGACGAGCCATTCCAAACTAGTTCTGGAGTATATTTTGAACGGATAAAAAGGATGTCTCGACAAGCGACCATCTGGAGGGTGACTACTTTCCTGGATGTACATCTTTACTCGGAATTTCTGCCTAACTTTACTAAAAGACTGGACCAGATGACATCACAATGCCCAAATCAGATGAAGACACTCTGTAAAGAGTATTTAGAGGGCCCACAAATAATGAACAAATTCAGTAATGCAAAACATCTGCAACAGACGATATTCAAACAAATGGAAGAATTAAGACTTCAGTTTCAAGATCCTATTCAAGAGGTCTTGCCAATTGGAATTCGAAAGAGACCAAGCCGATGCCGATCGTCAGCAAATTAATGAGGAAATTCAGCATCTCGACGTTACTCAACGAAATTTGACCCACCTTTTAGGACAACAGACTCACATCGTTAGAGCAGAAATAGAGAAGCTTAATGCCCACGCGGAAGCTAATGGTAAACAATTACAACAGGATCTTCAATTTTTGGTTGACAAGGCTCGGCAAGGAAAATTACACACTATGCTACTTACAGCAGAACAGTTGAAGCCAATTCTAAGAGACATACAGAACCATGCGCCCAAGGTAATGTTCTCGTTACCTGAACCATCAATTAGCCTCGACAATCTGATCCAGGTTGCTACTATTACAATATCAACCAGTGGAAGAACATTAAAAATTACTCTGGACATTCCTCTTTTAGACAAAAACGAATACACATTTACCAGATGCACCCCGTACCGGTACTTCAACCCATTCTGGAAAATGGGATTGGGAGACCTTATAATTATCCTAGGACCGAGTTCATCGCACTAGAAGAATCCAAGAGAACCTACCTCTTATTAACAAAGGAAGACTTTGAAAACTGCTTGGATATCAAAAATTAATTCATGTGCAAGGGAATACAACCCATCTACGAATCTGCCTTCCACAAAATTTGTGAAAGCGAATTATTGCTGCGGCCATCACTGGAAGTCCTGAAACGTTCTATACAAAAAGATCCAACAGAATTCACTTACGAAGCTCTTTTGCATTTGGAACTGGAAAAGATATCACCTACATTATAACAACTTCAACATAAATTAACTTACTTACTGAAACCGGTAAATATAAAAACAAGACAAAACCTTGACATATGTAGGAATATGATCCTTAGAACTAGGCGCAATAATGTACCTCGTCCGAGGACATTTAAGCATAGTAGTTAATATAATAATTGCTGTCCTAACCTCCAAGTGCATCCGAAGAAAATGGAAAAAGTTATCGAAAGTCACGCCTGAAAGCTAATCTCCTAAAAGAGTCGAACCCTTGTAAGAAGTGGCCCACGCCAGCGTCGATATTCATCAATCTTAAATACAAGGCCCGCCGTCCACGTTGCCGTCGCCCTCGCAGACGATTCCAGTGCAGCTCAACACGCCTATCCTACTACCGAGACATAAACTCCAGCCTATGTGAATAATCACAAAGTGTAGTGCAGTGTAGAATCTTTGTGCAGGGCCTCTTAAAGCAGAACTCAATCCAAAATTTAACAAAACAAAATTATTCTGTTGATTATCTTACTCTTTCTAAAGGCTTCAGTTATTAAGACAAGAGCGAACAATGCTAGAGACAGTAAGGAAATTGCAATTCATATAGATATATTGAAAGATTGGTCCTCCCTGCCCGCACTATCGAGGACGATAGTAAATAACCGGGGTGGGTTGTTACGAGCCCCCTTGGAATTAAATTAATTATTTTAATTTTATTTTATTGATTCATAACCTGAGCATCCGGTGATGCTAGTGCTATGAAGCCACACCTTAGATGCTCCGAATAAAATGCTTAGCAGGTAAGTGAAGGACTAATCTTTACTATATATATATCAATCATGTTTAAATTCTAAGCGTATATTTGCAGTCGAAAGAGCCGATTCCGGAGTGGTTGGTGGAAGGGTGCACAATACTCCTGCCGAAAATAGGCAACTTAGCTGACCCGAAGAATTACAGGCCAATAACTTGTCTGAACACACTTTATAAGATATTCACAGCTATCCTAAATGATAGGATGGTTCGGGCAATTGAACCAGTGTGACAAGAAATGTATGAACAACAAGGCTCAAAGAAAGGCGTAGCCGGATGTCGAGAGAACCTGCTCATCGATAGATGTGTCTGTAAAGATGCAGCATTCTATCAGCATGACCTATCGATGGCCTGATTGATTATCGGAAAGCTTTCGATTCGACCTCCCATAGACTTATCATCTGTCTTTTGGAAATCTTAAAGGTTCATCCGCAAATAGTTGGGTGCATAGAGAGATTGATGCCGCTTTGGAAAACCAGATTTACTATCTCATCTGGAAAAAATCGCGTGACAACTAACAAGGCCACCTGTCAGAGAGGTGTCTTTCAGGGCGACACCATGAGCTCACTCCTCTTTTGCCTTACATTATTGCCACTATCTCTAGCACTTCGCCATTCCGACGGGTACTTGTGCGGCAAACCTGCAGATCGAAAGTACAAGGTCACTCATGTATTTTACATGGACGATCTTAAGATCTATGCTAAAAACAAACAGCAACTACATCTAGCTCTAGGGATTGTCGAACTGTATACTAAGGAAATTGGAATTGAATTTGGGTTAGACAAATGCGCCAAGGTTTATTTGAAGTGAGGAAAACTTAATGGCATCCCTTATGATCCTGAGCTCGTTGGTAGAAGTGCTATACGACACCTTTGCGCTGGACAAACTTATACATACCTGGGCGTGCCACAGAGCCGCATTCAGGATGTGACATCTATAAAGGATACTCTCCGAAGCAGATACAAACGTCTCATCCTACAGATTTGGTCTTCCGAACTGTCGGCAAGGAACAAAGTATCTGCAACGAACATCCTTGCCGTCCCGGTAGTACTCAATTCATTTAGAGTAGTTCCATGGATGAAGAACGAGCTCAGATCCCTTGATATCAGGACAAGAAAGGTTATGCACATGAACAAAAGCATGCATCTTAAGTCTTCCGTTCCGCGACTGTACATATCACGCCGTCAAGGTGGTCGCAGAATATTGAGTCTTGAATGTCTTCACAACAGGATTATTCTGGGTACAGCACATAGAGTTGCAAATGGAAGAGACCCTCTTCTTAAAATGGTCAGGAATCACGAAGAAGTGGGAAAAGGAGCGTTTCTGTACAAAGCAGCTTCTGTATTAGGGTTGAGCAAAATGCATCAAATCTTATCTATCTCGAGTACTCACTTCCACAGGGTACTCATCTTCCACAGAAATGTGAAGGATCAGTCAATGTCTTGTGAGCTAACGTTTGCTTTCCTTAAATCGCCCAGATTGAAGTCTAGTACGGAGGGGTTTATTTTTGCATGCCAAGACGGTGTCATTTCCACCTTAACGTACCGTCGCCACATTTTGAGCCAAGAGAATCCTGATGATAGTGCAGGGCGTGCCATGCACACCCCGATTATTTAGCTCACATATTATCTAGTTGCCCAACTCACGCGGAAACGACCTAAATTCAAAGTCAAAGGCAAGAGTGCTTTATTACCATATCTGTCACTCTTACGGTATTAACCTTAATATCGCACCTCTAAATGCTCCTAGGGAAATCGAGTCAATTGTCGAGAATGGGAAGAGCTGCATATACTGGAACCTTATATTCTCGACAATTATTTCTGTTGCTCACTCGAGGCCTGACATGCTTCTTCTTGACTTCGAGAAGCGAACCATGTTCGTTATCGAATTTTCGCCACCTGCTGACAAAAACATCATAACCAAGGCGCTCTTGGAGGTGCCAAGCTTTCACTTGCTAATGGCCTAAAAAGCATCCCTGTGTGTCAACAATATGCTAAAACACTCGTAGGAAAAATGCAGACGGCGGTAGTCCTTGGGTCGCTCCGTGTTCTTAGGGTGCACGAGGCTTTTGCTGGATCGTTGCATTGCTTCCTTTACAGACTGTAACCACCTATCTCACGGTCGTGAGACGTGGTTGTGGCTGAAATGTTACCGCGAATTTGCTGGGAGCGGGTGCAGTTTTCCAGATTAGAACCCGCTCCCGGCGAAATCCTGCGGTTGTCCTTATGACAAATTTTCAAATATATATACATGTAAGCAAGTCAACGCAAATGCACGGTGCGATCGCACTATCCTCTCTTTCTGTAAACTCCACTCTCATATATTACAACGAAGTTAAACTTGACTCAACCCTTTTTCTGAACGCACTGAATTTTTAGAAAAGGATCGAAACGAAGAATACCTATAAGATTTCACTTAAATTGATGATACATGAAAATGAATCTAAATTATTTCTTAATGCGAATTATAAATTTTTTAAAGATAATTTCCTGTCACCGTGCTTGGTAACAAGTCGCGAGGCTGGAAATTCATAGTTCTCAAAATTTTCTGTTCCCGCGGTCTTGCCGTCCACCTCCTATAAGAATCCCTTATTCAATAAAAATACCCCACTTCAAGTGCAATTCGTACCGACGACCCACGATGAGTGCCACCCAATTTTTCAGTTCTTCATTCTTCCTTGCCCTGACAAGAAGATTGAAGGAAAAGCACTCCGCTGCTTTTCCCTTGCCCGTCCGTGGTTCGGTCTCGTGTTTCAAGTGTTCTTCTCTTCGCATGCAAACTTTTTATGTTTCTAATATTGACAGCACAGAACTACATACGAGACGGATGTATACACGGAAAGAAAATGTTTGCCGACGAGTAAGAGGGAATTTATTTTCTCCAAGGAACGAGCAATTTAAATTGGAAAAGTTTACAAAGTAGCTCAGCTCTGCTCGACCTATTAAATTTCGAGTTCATGGAACATGGAAACGATATCGGGAATAGTAATTATTTAAGTGTGTCGCCTACAATGCTGAGAATACGGAAACGGTTAAGGAGTGAAAATTTTAGTGCCGCTTGATTATTATGATTATTACACAGTAGACGGAAACGGTTAAGGAGTGACAATAGAAAAGGAAAAACGGAAAAGGGTGCGGAGAGTGAAACGTCTGAACCTCAGGATGATAAAGAACGAAAAGAGCGAAACCACTAGTTAAAGGTATGTTCTTTGTTTGTGCTTCTCCTTTTCCCTTAAAAATGTATTTCTGCAAAAATATTACGTGCCCGCCTCTTTCGATTAAAAGAAAAAGAGGTGATAAATTTAAGTGATTAATCCGTAAACACAAAAACCTATTTGTGTTTATGCTAACTGATTCTATGTTTATTCCAACAAAATAAATCCCGAATCGGCGTAGGGTAATGGTTCTACTTAACTATTTTTGATTTATCAATTCAATTCCCAAAGTTGATAAGCTAAGTGCAATCATGGCATCTTCAGGCAGAAGAGAGCGAAGCAACGATCTCGCAAAATGAAAGCAATTCTTCGAAACATAATAAGAATTGGCATTTTGGACCTCCAAGCCTTTTGAAAGAAAATAAGAATAATTTTAGTAAATAATTGTTTTCTATTAGGGGGGTCGTAACACCCTCTTTCCCCTTTTATTTTTTTTCAATTTTCACCCTTTCTCACTGTCCCTTTTGAAAAAACGGAAAGGGGAAAATGGAAAAATGAGTAAATGGGTCAAGGGAACGGGAACAGGTTGGAAAGGAAAAGATTAAAAGGGGAAGGGGAATGCAAAACAGAAAAAGGGAATAAGGAAAAGGAAAAAGGAAGAAGAAAATAAGACACCGGAAAGGTTGCAAAGGGAAAAGAAAGGGGGCAAAGAGGCATATAAAACGGAGAAGAGATCAGGAAAAAGAACAAGGGTAAAGTGAAGGAAGAAATAGAGGAAAGGGAAAGACGAAGATGTGAAAAGGGAAAGAGGATTCGTTTAAGGATAATGGGAAAATGAAAAAATAAGTAAAGGGAAAGGGGAAAAGAAAAGGGGAAAGGGTGAAATGAAGAAAAGAGAGAAAGGTTGAAGGGAACAGGGAAAAAATGAAAAAGGAAAGGTTAAAAGGGGTAAGTGAAATAGTTAAAGGGAATAGGGAAAAGGAAAAGAGGAGGAAAATGAGAAACAGGAAAGGGTGAATAGGGAAAGAAAAGGGCGGAAATAGGAAAAGGGAAAAATAAAAGGGGAACGGGAAGAACATGAAAAAAGGATGAAGAGTACGGGGAAATGAAGACATGGTAAATGGTGGACAGGGAAAGGGGAAATGGTGAAGAGGAATTGAGAAAAGGAAAGAGTTAAAAGGGGAAAGGAAAACGGTGTATTGGATTGGGAAAGGGGGAAGAAAAATTCAAGGGGGATAAGAAAGGGGTAAAGGGAAAGGGAAATAAGAAAGCTGAAAGGAAAATGGTAAAACAGATAACTAAGAGAGATACAGAGAGACTTCACGATCCAGCCCCTGCCTGGTCGTGCTCACTGAACGTCCTTTATTTGCCTCGCATGTTTGTTTTGATTTATTAAAAATAAAGTTCCGTCACATGCATTTAGTATTATTGTTTGGCCCTGGACGTACAG
>NC_046658.1:6745595-6748379 GCF_010883055.1 Belonocnema kinseyi
TAAAAACAAAGAGCAACTACATCTAGCTCTAGGGATTGTCGAGCGATATACTAAGGAAATTGGAATGGAATTTGGGTTAGACAAATGCGCCAAGATTTATTTGAAGCGAGGAAAACTTAATGGTATCCCTGAAGATCCTGAGCTCATTGATAGAAGCGCTATACGACACCTTTGCGCTGGACAGACTTATACATACCTGGGCGTGCCACAGAGCCGCATTCAGGATGTAACATGCTTTCCGTACCGGTAGTACTCTATTCATTTGGAGTAGTTCCATGGACGAAGAAGGAGCTCAGATCCCTTGATATCGTGACAAGAAAGGTTATGCACATGAACAAAAGCATGCATCTCAAGTCTTCCGTTCCGCGACTGTACATCTCACGCCATCAAGGCGGTCGCGGAATATTGAGTCTTGAATGTCTTCACAACAGGATTATTCTGGGTATAGCACATAGAGTTGCAAATGGAAGAGACCCTCTTCTTACAATGGTGAGGAATCACGAAAAAGTGGGCAAAGGAGCGTTTCTGAACAAAGCAGCGGAGGAGGCTGCTGAAACACTCGGACTTGACTTCAGTATTAGGGGTGAGCTAAATGCATCAAATCTTATATATCTCGAGTACTCACTCCTGAAATCCCGGATTCAGAAAGCACAAGAGAAAAACTTTCGTGAACAGCTCCTCGATAAGAGGATGCAAGGTATCTTTCACAGAAATGTGAAGGATCAGTCAATGTCTTGTGAGCTAACGTTTGCTTTCCTTAAATCACC
The DNA here is from genome assembly GCF_010883055.1 of Belonocnema kinseyi. NCBI lineage: Eukaryota > Metazoa > Arthropoda > Insecta > Hymenoptera > Cynipidae > Belonocnema > Belonocnema kinseyi. The sequence goes on from NC_046658.1 coordinate 6,746,363, forward strand.
TGGATTGAACTCTGGTACGGAGGGTTTCATTTTTGCAGTCCAAGACGGTGTCATTTCCACCTTAACATACCGTTGCCACATTTTGAGCCAAGACATTCCTGATGATAGCTGCAGGGCGTGCCATGCACACCCCGAGCATTTAGCTCACATACTATCTAGTTGTCCAACTCACGCGGGAACGACCTACATTCAAGGGCACAATGCGGCACTAAGAGTGCTTTATTACCATCACTGTCACTCTTACGGCATTAACCTTAATATCGCTCCTCTAAATGCTCCTAGGGAAATCGAGTCAATTGTCGAGAATGGGAAGTGACGCATACACTGGAACTTTATTTTCTCGACAATTGTTTCTGTTGCTCACTCGAGGCCTGGCATGGTTTTTCTTGACTTCGAGAAGCGAACCATGTTCGTTATCGAATTTTCGGCACCAGCTGGCAAAACATCATAACCGAGGAGAATGAAAAGAAAGAGAGGTATCGAGACCTTATAAGGGACTTGCAATAATTGTACCCGGAATATTCTGTTAAACTAATCGTCCTTATCATCGGCGCTCTTGGAGGTGCCAAGCTTTCACTTGCTAATGGCCTAAAAAGCATCCCTGCGTGTCAAGAATATGCTAAAACTCTTGCGGGAAAAATGCAGAAGGCGGTAGTCCTTTGGTCGCTTCGTGTTCTTAGGGTGCACGAGGCTTTTGCTGGATCGTTGTATTGATTTCTTTACAGACTGTAAGCACCTATCTCACGGTCGTGAGACTTGGTTGTGGCTGAAATTTTACCGCGATTTCTCTGGGAGCGGGTGCAATTTTCCAGATGAGCACCCGATCCCGGCGAAATCCTGCGGTTGTTCTTATGACAAATTTTTAACTATATATAGATACCTCCCCTAGGGGCTGTAAGACCTTGTAGTTGGTGGAGAGGCTTAAGGGTGTAGGACATAAGGGTCAAACGGACCTCGGCCTGCATGAGCATGGATATGAATAAAAGGACCCCTGTAAACGGGCTCTCCTGGGTGTTTTGAAAAGGATCCCTATAAACGGCCTCTCCTCGTATGCATGATTGTAGTATGATAAAAGGGTGAAAGAGCCTAGCTAACACGGGCTTCCTGGACCCCTGGGTCGAGGTGCCTCCCGGACCGATCTCCAATATCTGGAGTCGGCACGGGAATGACCTGCGGCTCGCACTGCGACCAAGTAACAGCCCTCCGTTTCTATGGTGGTCTGCGAAAGGGTATTCATTGTGTTTCTCGCTCAATGTGACCACCCCCCTAAGCCATGGGTGTAGAGTGATCGTGCCCATGGCTCTTTGGCACCCGGAGGTTACGAAGGCGTCATAACGGCCTCTCGGCAACACCGGACGACCTCTCTGAATAATTAGTCTTACCATTGCATGCGGAGCTCTGCAGGGGCGGTCCTTTTATTTCCCTAGCTACTCGTGGGAACCAAAATGGAACACGCAAAATCACAAAAAGAAGAACAAAGAGAAAGGTAGTTGGCGGAGAGAAGAAAGGGGATAGGTCCTAGCGGGTCTAGAATAACACTTTCACCCCGACCTGTCTCTCCAGGAAGCCTCACTCAGGCGGCGGCTATGCCCCCAGCTCTTTTGGAATGTGAGGTATCCGAAGAGGCCGACACTGAGCATGCCCAGGGACAAAATGTCCACTTGCCACTACCTCTTCGACAATAAATACCGGGTTAGCCTATCCACAAAAGAGGAATGGACTAACGGTGAGAAACCCCTGCCCAGTGACGGAGACATTTGGTTTACAGATGGCTCCAGGAACAAAGAGAACGCTGGAGAAGGTGTATACCGTAGAAGGAACAGAATTGGCTTCATAATTGCGATAAGGTCCTACGCAACAGTTCTACAATCTGAGATTATGGCGTTGCTCCAGTGCAATGGAGTACGGCGGAAAAAGAAACATTCGTATCTGCTCAGATAGCAGGGCTGGTATCACGGCTCTGAATGGAATGACGACCACGTCGCTGCTAATATGGGAGTGCTTTGAGGCACTGAAT
>NC_046658.1:6748479-6782995 GCF_010883055.1 Belonocnema kinseyi
TAGGATAGCTGTGAATATCTTATAAAGTGTGTTCAGACAAGTTATTGGCCTGTAATTCTTCGGGTCAGCTAAGTTGCCTATTTTCGGCAGGAGTATTATGCGCCCATCCACCAACCACTCCGGAATCGGCTCTTCCGACTTCAAATATGAAGTGAAAATACGGGCCAAATGCGGATGGGTTGAAGAAAACTTCTTCCACCGGCAGGTTTTGATACAATCTGGTCCCGGTGCTGAATAGTTCTTCACCCCTTTTAATACTTTTTCATCTTCTTGGTAGTGATGGGTGGGCATTCTTTATCAGGTGTTATGAGGGCAACACATAACTCTTTGAAGCTATTTATATTTTCTGAGTCTTCGTCCAGTCTATGCTACACTTCGTAGACTTCTCTCAAAAATGCTTCGATCTCCTCTGGTTTTGGTGGGTGTTCGACAATAACCGGAGGTTCTTGGAAGAGTCGAAGTGGGTCAGAGATAAACTGTTGATTTTCTCTGACCCACCTCTCCCTCCGCTCTAGACTTCTCTTAGCGTCAGATAGTATCCGTATTCTCTCAACAATATGCTGCCTGATGGTCAGCAGCTTTGACTTGTTAAGTGTGTTAACGGTTCCGGAGTTCGCGCGCGAACTTTCGAACATTGGCGGTCAAATTCCTGCCAGATGTGATGTAGTCAATCACACACTGAATGCGGGACGCGTACTGTCTTGCCCAGCCTATCTTTATGGCAAGTTGATGCATTCGAATTTTGGTCTTATGATCAACCGTTGGTTTTGTTTTACGGTTCGCATCGGCCAAAGCTCTCGCTACATTATACACAATAATTGATAGCCCAGAGGTCGGATTCTTCGGAAAAATGTCTACGAAGCTCGTCATCCATTTCAGCCAGATCTTTAGGCTTGAGAAAAACCTTGGCGTTGATGTTTCAAAGGGTCGTAAAGCATCGCTCTTCCTCTATTGGATGCCTGCCCGCGGTTGGTTGTTTTTTTACTTCCGGAAACAAACCAAAGACACAGGGAGCAAGATCTGGACTGTAAGGAGGGTGATCTAGAATAGTCAGTCCAGATTTGACCAAAAAAGCTACTGTGACCTTCGCTCCGTGAGCCGGTGCATTGTCGTGGTGGAATAGCCAGGTGCTGAGTCGAGATTTAGGCCTGATGTTTTTGAGTTGGTTTATGATTTGGGTTAAGCATACCTGAGTGTGCCAGGAAGAGGTAACTGTACGCTGGTTTTCCAGTATGACCCTATCCACAATGACGCATTTTCCAAAGAATACTGCAATCATTCTTTTGTTTACAGATCGCGACCTTCGCACCTGCACTGGAGTATCCTCATCCTGAAACAGCCAGATCTTGTTTTGTGATTTTGTTCAAACGTCGTAATAATACAGCCAGGTTTCGTCGCCTGTTATAATACTATTTACATAGCGAAACGATCCCGATTCAAATCTTTGTAGCATTTTTTGGCACCGCTTTACTCTCGCTGCCATTTTCTCCTTGGTCAAAGCATGTGGCATTAATACATACAGTCCTAAATGATTATTCTTATTTCTAAGCGCTTGCGACTTTTCCCTGGGCTTCCATTTCCTCTTACCATTATCAATTTTAAATTTTGACTCTGGTTTGCAACACTACTTCGTAACTATCCTTCTTTCGAAGTCATTTTTTGGCGTTTTCCCCTACTTTCTTGTGCAACCAGCTCTGTCTCTCTTTCAGATTATTATTCCTTCCCCTGAGCATTTTATTATACCTCCCCCTGAGCATTTTCATTCAGAATCCATTTCATTCTCTCTTCTGTACTCTCCCTTTCCCCATCGTCCCCTATACACATCTTTAACACATGCAACCATGTTTCCTGCTCGTATCTATATACCACTTTCAAGCCTTATTTCATATCCCTTCTCCTCCCACTTTGAAAGCCCAACGTTACCTTCTCCCTTTATCCATGCCCTCGCGAGCACACGCTTGTGCAATTTTGCTTCCCTCTTCCCTTTTAAGTTTCTCTTTGAAGTTCCAGGCTCTTTTCACTTGTTTCACCACAATTTTTCTCGTCCTATTTCATCCCTCAGCACATAACCTGGGCGGCTCCAACTCACTCCCATAACCTATCTCAAAAATCTCTCATGCACTCCATGCACTCAAATCCCCTTCTCTTAAGACCATCCTCTCCTCTTTCTTCTCTGTCCATTTTCTTATTACTCTCCATCCTCCCTTTTCTCCTATTTTTCTGTACAGGCATACTACATCCATAATAAATTTCCTAATTTCATTCTTCTAACCATTGTTTTATCCTTTTCTTCTATATACTCTCTCTTTTCTTCCTCGAAAACCAGTTTCTTTCATACCCCTGACACCGTACTACCCATTCTTTTCCCTTTCACGTGCTCCTTTCTTGCTGCTTGCATCTTCCACTCATATGCTTTCGGTACTATTCTTTTCAGGCATTTGGACTTTTTCTCATGCACCCACGTCTTACTCATCTTTATCACATCCCATTTCCGCACTTTTCCCCAAAATCCTTTGTCCTTGTTTTTTAGTCCTGACACATTCCAGAATGCTACCTGCACGTCGCTCTTTTTGTGCGTATCTCCTTTATTCCTTTCATTCAGACCCTCTTACCGCTTACCCCATATATCTTTGTTGACCCATATCCTATCTCTGAAAAATTCTTACCCTATTACCTTTACATCTCTCAGTCCATATCTTTCGGTTGATTAGCAACTTTCTTCTCCTTTCTCGCCACGTCAGATCTTCTCCGATTCTTTCATTTATTCCTTTTAACTACTTCTTTTTTCCATACCTTCATATTTGTCCTGCTCACTCCCCAAGTCAACTAAAAACATACATTCTCTGCCCTCTTTATTTCCTCCTAGTCTTCTTATCCCTTCCATTCTGACTTGCGCGCCTATGTCTCTCATCACCTTCCTAATCTCTTCCTCTGCCCTTTTACTGGACACTTTCAAACCCTTCACCATTATGTTCTTTTTCCTTTCCGCGCTGTCTCTCTTCCCCTTCCATTCGTCTTTCAACAACAATCAGTCTAAAGCGCCACCTTTCATTCTGCCCATGCTTGACCACGTCACACTCTCTCAGTTCTTCCATACTCTCTTTCTCTCGCACCTTAGACTCATTCCTAACTTCTAGTTTCCTCACTCTCTCTCCTAACAGTTTCATGCCCCTTTTCCTAACCTCATCATTCTCTCTCTGCCTATTTTCTATGCTTTTCAATTTATTCCACACCTTTTCTTTCTTTCGTTTTTATAATTGATGCCATTCTTCCCACTTTTGTCTCCCTTTTCTTACCTCGTCTTTTACCTCTTCTCCTTGTTTCTTCTTATCAGTCAGTCTTCCGCATGTCTCATCTAATCTTCCGCAAATCTCTTCTTTAAATCCTTTTATAAGGGCTTCTAACTTTACGAACATATCCCCTTTATCCCCATTTCTCTCCGGCGTTCTTTTTTTGTCTTAACCTTTTTTAAATCATTGGCCCTCTCCGCCTCTTCGCCCACCTGCTCTCTCTCTCTCTCCCTCTTTCTTTGATATCGCAATCCCTACACTCATTTTTTTTGACAATTTGTGTCTATTTAACTCCTTATCCCTTATTGCCCTTCGAACTCCTATTTACTACCAAGAAACCCAGTATATAACCCAAGAGAACATAACCTCAAAATCAACTTTCTTCAATTTTTGTATTTTCCGTTAAAATTTTCACCTTCTATCACTTCTTTCATTCACACTTGCACTTTCACTCCAGCACCCTTACTCACCACACCCTCACCGTATTCACTCAACATTTAGCTTCTCCTAAGCCGAAAAATGGTAAAAATTTTGTGAAATCGCTTTAAATCATTGAAATTCAATTAAAATTCCTTGGAATGTTTTAGAACATCCTAAAATATTTAAAGTCCTTTAAAATCTCTTGAAATTTTTCAAAGCTCTTGAAAATCCCTTGAAATTTTGAAAACACCCTAAAATATTTCAAATCCTTTGAAATCTAACACTAAATTATTTAGATCAATTGAAAATTGCTTGGAACCTTTTAAAATACTCTCAAATATTTCGAAACCTTCAAAATCTTTTTAAACACATCGAAATCTTTTAAATATTTCTAAAGTAATTTGTATTTTTTTAAAATGACCCTTCTAAAATTTTTTTAATTCTTTGAAATTCCTTTCAACTAAAAAAATGAATTGAAAGTTCATTGGCATCTTTTTAAAATTCCTGAAATATTTAAAATCCTTAAAAGTGTATTAAAATCTTTTGAAAGATTAGACCTAGAACTTTTTTTTTAAGATTTCTAAAGTACTTTGGAATTTTAAAAAATGACCCTGGTAAAATTTTTTTAATTCTTCGAAATTCCTTTAACTTATAAAAATAAATTGTAGACTGAAATGTTTATTTACAAAAAGTAGTAATCCTAAATAAAGTAAGAGTGTTCAAAATTTTTAAGTATGTTTTAACAAAAATTATATAATTTTATAATTATATACGAAAATCGTTTTAGAAATAGTTAAACTTTAACTCGACTAATTTCTATTAAAACTTTAATTTAATAGTAGAGAATTATCGATGGGATTCAAGTCTTCAAATTTTGAATTGTAAACTTGAAAGTTTACTTAGAAAAAATTAATTATCATAAATAAATTAAAAGCGTTCAAAATTTAAATGTTTGCTTTTCAATTGGACAATCTCTAAATAAAATTATTTCTGACTGAAGATTAGAAAACAGAAAAATTTCAAATTGTTAAAAATTTAAATGTTTGTAGATTGGTTAAACTGTTAAATTAAAGTCTTAATGGAAATTACTTGAGTTAAAGTTTAACTATTTCTAAAATGATTTCTGTATATAATTATAAAATTATATAATTTTTTTTTTAAAAACATACTTTTAAATTTTGAACGCTTTCAATTTATTTATGATAATTAATTTTTTATAACTAAACTTTCAAGTTTACGATTCAAAATTTGAAGACTTGAATCCCATCGAGTTGAAAATTATTCTTATTTAATATTTGAGAATTTTTGAAAATTAAATTTCGAAAGCTTTGGATTTTTATTGATCTCATTTTCAAAACTCCAATATTTGTTTTCTGAAAAGTTGACTATTTTGTAGAAAATTCTTTTTGTTTATGGTTAAAAATGAATTTTTTAAACTACAAACTTAACTATTCTATGTTTCGTTGAAGAGTGACCCTTTTGAGTTGAAATTTTTTTTATTTCATTGAATAATCGTCTTTCTTGGTAAAAAATTAATCTTTTTTGTCGAAAATTTAACTAACCATATGGAAAAATGGAGGGGGCCCCCGTCAGGGCCCACATGGATTGCTTTGTGGAATCTATGAGGGGAATCCAGGCGTGGTCTCTTATGGATACAACATGCTAATCCATGGGGGCCCAACATCGGCATCCCTCATGGATCCCTCATGGTTGCCATCATGAAAGCCTTCTTGGTTTTTTGTTTTTTTGCCAGTGCTGACACCTCTACTGGCATATCTCTGGGATGATAACACTATTTGACCAGGGATATCAGTGTTGGGCCAGCACTGGAAATCGCTACTGGAACAGTACTACCCCAATAGGAAAATTCACCATGGGCGCAGTACTGCTTCAGTGCTAATTAGTACCATACTGCTATACTCTCACGATATGACAAAAGAGGTATTAACAAAATAAATAATAATTGATAGCGAGTATTTCGTCTGCTAATATTAATAGTCCTATTTAGAGTGAATACATACGTTACATTTTTAAACATTATATTACAAATAAAATTTTTAACACTATGGGGTATCGAACCTACATATCTGTACCTAAATCTTTTGCCTAACATTCGAGAGTGCTCACCACTGCACTAAAGCGACAAGATGAAACTCGGTGCAAAATCCATCCTCATAAGCTACAGTTCTGAAAAGTTAAAGTACCGAATTTTAAGCTCTCTTTTTCTAATTATTTATTATTATACGACGTTATGTAAATGTGAAATACACGATCTCTTAACAGGAATATCAATAAAACTATTATTATTAATTAAATTATTTATTTAATAATTATGATTATTAAATAAATAATTTAAATCAATTACCTTTTTTTCTTCGCGTAATATTTCGTTTCTGCACGTTGTAGACTACTTTACAACTTTTTACAATGACGGGAAATGTAATTTTTTATTTATTTATTTTTATTGTGTTTATAGTTTTTTGAAATTTTAGAACGTATGAACCATATTTTTAAACATATTTTTTTATGTCCATTCAATTTTTGACAAAAAAATCATTATCTGTGAGTGTGAACTCATGAAACCTTAAAATTTTTGGTGTCAAAAAAATATACGTCCTTTGGACTACGAAATTTTAATCGTTGATCTGTGAGGGCAGATGAGATAGGCCCTCGACTGGGGCCCTCGTAGAATTTGCAAGCGCCATTCAATTTTTGACAAAAAATCATTATTTGTAAGTCTGTACTCATGAAACCTTAAAATTAGTAGTGTCAAAAAAATATTCACCCTTCGAACTTAGAAATTTTAATCGTTGATACGTGAGCGCAAACGAGCTGGGCCCTCGCTTGGAACCCTCATGGAACATCCATATTGTCAGGGTTTCGAATTTCAAAAAAGTGTTATCGAATTTTTGTTAGAAATTCGCTGTTTGTAAGTCTGAAATCATGAAACATTAAAGTTTGTGGCGTCAAAAAAATATTCACCCTTCGAACTTAGAAATTTTAATCGTTCATCCGTGAGGGCAACCGAGTTGGGCCCTCGCCAGGGACCCTCATGGAACATCCATATGGTGAAAGTTTGAATTTCAGAATAGTGCCATTCAATTTTTGACAAAAAAATCATTATTTGTGAGTTAGAACTCATGAAACCTTAAAATTTCTAGTGTCAAAAAAATATACGTCCTTTCGACTATGAAATTTTAATCATTGATCCGTGAGCGCAACCGAGCTGGGCCCTCGCCGAGGGCCCTCATGGAATATCCATATGGTCAAACTTCGAATTTCAGAAAAGAGTAATTGAATTTTTGACAGAATTTAACTGTTTGTAAGTCTGAACTCATGAAACCTTAAAATTTCTGGTGTCAAAAAAATATACGTCCTTTGGACTAAGAAATTTCAATCGTTGATCCGATAGGGCAGCCAAGCTAGGCCATCGCCGGGAACCCTCATGGAACATCCAATGGGTGAAGGTTCGAATTTCAGAGAAGAGTCATTCAATTTTTGACAGAAATTAATTGTTTGTAAGCCTGAACTCATGACACCTTAAAATTTCTGGTGTAAAAAAATATACGTCCTTTGGACTACGAAATTTTAATCGTTGATCTGTGAGGGCAGATGAGATAGGCCCTCGACTGGGGCCCTCGTAGAATTTGCAAGCTTTTTCCACGCGGGTATGGCCAAACATTCATTTTTTGTATAGAAAAATATTCTTGGTGGAAAATAAATGTCTTTTTTGCAAAATTCATGTATTTGATTAAAAATGCCTTTTTTTAGTATACAATTCAGCTTTTAGGATGAATATCCCACTTTTTGTTTAAAAATGTAACTATTTTGTGAAAAACCATTTTATTAACATTTTTTTTTTAATTTATCTATTTTATTCAAAATTAATTTTTTGTGTGCAGAAAAATAATTGTTTTAGTTGAAAGTTGAACTATTTCTATTAAAAGCTAGTCAATTAGTCATCAATATTAATATAATATTTTATAATTATAATATTAACATACACCTGAATCAAAATTGACGCATGCATGAAATTAAGAATCAGGCGAAACATTAAAATCGCCAAATTCTTTTAATTACGGATAAATATATAAATAGAAGACCAACGAAGTTTTCCAAAGCTTTCATATCGGCAATCAGCGTGCAGCAGAAAACCTGCGCAAACCGAAGTTCGAGTTGTGCATTTTCGGCTTATACACGATCTTACAGTGGTAATCATGCAACTTCGGTTTTGTGGCTCCTAAACGGTAGGTATGGTAGGGGTAAATTTATAGCTTGGTCTGGTAGTTTTGTGGTGCCCAATGGCAGGCAGTAGTCGAATAATTCAGACGTGCTCGTAAGCATGCATGTCGCGTAATTCTCAGTTGATATAAAGAATTTCAAATTCGTTGAACATTATTGCATCTTTTTTGTAAAATTTGAAGAGCAAAGTATGTGAATCGTGAAAATTATGGAGCATTTAATCGCGCTTTGCGCGATCCTCACTACGGTGAGTTTTTACACTCTGATGTAACCTATCGTTAACGTTTATTTTGTCGTAAGACTTTCTTTGTCTTTGCTCCGACAAAGATCATTAACTGGCAAACTGAACACACAAATTCATGCATTACTCAGTGTTTTCACATAGGCGCTATATTTTTAAGCCATTCGTCTTCCCGTGTACGGATTTATTTAAACCCCCAGCTTTTTTACAAAGGACTTTCAGGATATTATGGAATGTTTTTATTGCGTTACGACCCAGCAAACACGTTCTGTAACTGATCTAGATCAAAAAAAGAAACTTTGTTCTATAACAGTTGTGAGAAGATAGTGACAGAACTGTTCTAGAACAAAAAGGTAACAATGTTCTAAAACACTGTGTCAGAATTGTTTTCGAACTATGTGAAAACACTGTTCTGTAACAGTTGCTGTGGAATTGTTTTAGAACTGACCAATCACAGACGTTCTGTAACATTTGATCCAAGCTTGTTTTAGAACTGTGCCGTAATAGTATATATCGAAGTTCTAGAATCCTTTTACAAATGTGTTTTAGAATAAATCAAAAACAAGAATTAAGATCTATTACTTAAAAGTTCTAGCACTAAAGTTCTGACGTTCATGTTCTAGCACTAATAACGAATCACAGGCGATCTTTATTATTGCCTATATTATTTTATTTTTATTAAACTTTCATTCGGATGAACCCGGTTATATATCTCAGCCACGGATCAAGCCAAGTGACAGATGAGATCAGAATGTTATAAGTTAATTCAACTAATTTAATACGATGCTTGGAACCTCCTGCGATGATTTTGTAGGTATACAATTACGAACGGCCACGAGCGTTGTAGGTGCCAACTGTCACCTCTGGATGCTTTCTTAAAGCTACCATCTGTCATTCCACGGGTTTTTAGTCGCTCCTAGGTTTAGGGCAAGCTTTTGATGCATGATGCCCGCTACATCATTATGTTTGTGCGTATATTCTCTCTGAGCCATTAAGCGGCAGCCATCAATAATTTGCTCGATGGATTCGTTGGTATCTTCACATAATCGGCACCGGTCAACCACGTCTTGATGTAACACGTGTTTGCGATAATTCCTGATGCTGACAACCTTGTCCTGTATCGCAATGACGAATCATTCCGTTTCTGAATACAGAATACCCTTTCTTAGTCAAATATTAGATGCCTCCCTATCCACTTCATTTTGATCAAACGTTTTGGGGTGCTCACCATGGATGGCTTTTTGCCTCCGTTATATTTCTAATTCCTTTATGATTTCTGCCCTGATATTCAAGGCCACATTTGAGGGCAAATTTAAGGGCGTGTAGTCAAGATCCGCTTTACAGATGGTACTGTAAAGCGCAACATTGCGTTTGTTGCTAAAATAGTCTCGCAACTGTACAATTAGTGACTCACACCGTTTTTTGACATTTACGACGCCCCTACCCCCTATAATATATATTATTACATGTTTTATTAAACTTTTACGGGGGTGAAACCGGTTACACATCATAGCCACGGACTAAGTCAAGTGACTGATGAGATTAGAATGTTACAAGTTAATTCAAAATATTTAATACGATGCTTTAAACCTTCTGCGATGATGTTGTAGGTATACAATTACGAGCTGCCACGAGCGTTGGAGGTGACAACAGTCACCTAAAAAAACATTTCTGTGTTGAAATGTTGTCACAGGCTTACACTGAGCAACATGTCGAAGGCATTTTTATAATGCAATCAAGTGATCTGATAAGAGCAGTCTGACCAGACATATTGGACAAAGCCTGGTTTTTATCCCATCTTCATTTGTTAATTTTTTTTTCAATGCCTTAAAATAAAAAAAATCATTTAACAAATAAAATTATCTTATAACAAGACACTTAAGGGAATGCCTAACAAAATTTCACGCCAAAATATTAAAAAGCTTCTACGCAATAAAAATTGCAGCTGGGGTCTTCAACGATCCCATGAAGACCTCAATGTTATACTAAAGTAAGGGGACCTTTAAGGATTAAATTCCTTAAGTAAAATAATAAAAAAAGTTAGTTTCATAACATTGTAAAGATGTCGTAAGGACATTCTCCCGATGTTTTGCCTAGTGGGAACTTGTATAAAAATATTTAAATTTCTAATTTCACGTATCCAAAAGAAATTTGGAGGCATTTTTCGATATTTTAAATTTATTTTAACACATTCATAATAATTTAGCCAAAAACTACCTTGAAAAAAGTAAGAAAGAAAAAGAAAAATTAAAAAAATGTATGTACATATGAACCAGGTGAAAGATATCCCCCCCCCCATAAATGCCCCCACCTATCTCTGATGACTAAAGCTAAAGCGAGCACGAGTATGTATGCCTATCTTATCTTTGCACACCTGTCTGGAGATAATTTTCCGAAAAAAGGGAATCCCCTGACGTCATTTCTAAAAATTAAGGTCTACTACTATACATTCATGACTTCAACTAGCAATTAAATTTCAATATGAATCTTTTCATGTTTAAATTTGAATAATAAAGTTTATTTGCTAAAGGAATGGGATGATAAATAAAAGAGACTAGGATTAAATTTAAACCTATTAAAATATATTTATTCAGTAAATTAAAAAAAATACATCTAATTACAAGTAGAAAAACCGGTGAATAAATAGAAAAATTTCTAATCATCTTGAAATTAAAAGATATATGCATTTGAATTAAAAAAACATAATGATTGTAATTATGATTATTATGACTCATTACACATCGTAGCCTGGGATAACATTTTATTTAAATGAATAAATCAGATATTTTCCACTCTTCCAAATGAGAATTTTCAAACAAACCTTAAAATTAAAACCATACATAAGTGACGCAGCATAAAAAAAGAGAGAGATACTTGAAGACTTATAGTAAATAATTAAAATATATTGCAAAAATACATATTGATAAACACTCAAAAATTAACACATAGCGCGCAGTATTAAATGTGTGTAGACTATGCTAGATATAAAGCAGCAAGTTGTGAATTAATATGAATTAATAGATCCCTTATTATAATCACCAGCTTGCAGACTGCCTTCAGGTTTGTGCAAAACACTCGATTGAATCTTATATTTTTTTAAAATCATTTTATAAAAATTTGATGCAAGGCGATTATTTTTTACGAGATTTTCGCTAAAAATGTTGGTAAAATCGCGCAAAGAAAAACCACTGCACATATGATACAAGAACATAATACAAAACTGGCCACACACATCCGAAGAGGAACTTTGTAACTCTGTTGTGTTCCACCGGAATTGGGTACAGTTTCCTCGCAGACGATAAAGTTGATGAGAAATAAGAGGCGGTAGACCATAGCTGTCAAAGTACGTTCCGTGGCCATTTCGGTCAATATAAACATCTGTGTTGAAGATTAAAGCAGCCGGTTTCATCCACACCTTCGGTATCCGATCTGCGGAAAATACACCCGTCGTATGTCCTGTTATTACTTGAAGTGATTGAAGTATTTGAAGGCTGTCCATCTCTATTTCCAGGACTTTCAAGTTGAGACAGTACTGGTACAGGATAAGAAATGGGAATGTCTTCAGCGGGCATCACATCCCCATGAAAATATTAAAATCATCAGGCTGTGGCAAAAATGGGAATGTCTTCACCAGGAATCACTTCCCCAGTGAAATATAAAAACCACCAGACTGTGGCAAGCATTAGCATGTCTTCCCCGGGCGCCAATTCCCCAGTGAAATTTAGAAATATAAAGACTATGAATGAAATGGGCATGCCTTCCCCGGGCATAAATTCCCCAGTGAAATATTAAAATCTAAACAATATGGAAACAATGGGCATGTCTTCCCCGGATATCACTTCCCCATTAAAATATTAAAATCGACAGGCGGTGGACAAAATGGGCATGTCTTCCCCGGGTATTACGTCCCCAGTAAAATATTAAAATCTAGGGATATAGGAAAATGGGCATGTCTTCCCCGGGCAGCACTTCCCCAGTGAAATATTAAAATCTATAGACAATGGGAAAAATGGGCATATCTTCCCCGGCTATCACTTCTCAGTGAAACATTAAAATCTAAACACTATGGCAAAAATGGGCATGTCTTCCCCGGGCATCACTTCCCTATTAAAATATTAAAATCGACAGGCGGTGGCAAAAATGGGCATGTTTCCCCGGGCATTACTTCCACAGTGAAATTTAGAAATATACAGACTATGGCAGAAAATGGGCGTGTCTTCCCCGGCGATCACTTCCCCAGTGAAATATTGAAATTTAGAGAATATGGCAAAAATGTGCATGTCTTCCCCGGACATCACTTCCACATTAACATATTAAAATCGACAGGCTGTATGGCAAAATTGAGCAAGTCTTCCCCGGGCATTACTTCCCTGGTAAAACATTGAAATTTAGAGATTATGGAAAAAATATGCAGTAAATGGGCATGCGTCGCCCGGGCATCGCTTCCCCATTGAAATAGTAAAATCGTCATTCCGTGTTAAAAATGGGCATGGCTTCCCCGGACGTCACTTCCCCAGTGAAATATTGGAATCTAGGGGCTATGGGAAAAATATGCATGTCTTCCACGGGAACCACTTGCCCAGTAATACATCAATATCTAGAGAATTTTGCAAAAATGGCAGGTTTTCCTCGAGCATCACTTCCCCAGTAAAATATTGAAATTTAAAGTCTATGTCAAAAATAGGCATGTCTTTCCCGGGCATTACTTCCCTAGTAAAATATTGAATTCTAGAGATTATGGAACAAATGGGCATGTCTTTCCCGGGCATCACTTCCTTATTGAAATTTAGAAATATGGAGGCCACGGCAGAAATGGGCATGTCTTCCCCGGGCATCACTTCTCCTGTAAAATATTGAATTGTAGAAACTATGGCAAAAATGGGCACGTCAGCCCCAGGGGTCACTTCCCCAGTGAAGTATTGAATTCGGGAGACTAATGCAAAACTAGGCATGTTTACCCCGGGAATCACTTCCCCAGTGAAATATTTGACATTAGATACTATGGCAAAAATGGGCATGTTTTTCCCGGGCATCACTTCTCTAGTAAAATATTGAAATCTAGAGATTATAACAAAAATGGGCATGTCTTCCCCGGGAATCGTTTCCCCAGTGAAATATTAAAATCTAGAGAGTATGGCAAAAGTGGAAATTCCTTTTCCGGACATTATTTCCTTAGTGATATATTGAAATCTAGAGACAGTGGAAAAATGGGCAGGTCTTGCCCGGGCATTACTTCCCCATTGAAATATTACAATGATCAGAATGTGACAAAAATGGGCATGTCTTCCCCGTGCATCACTAACTCAGTGAAATATTGAAATCTGGAGACTATGGTAAAAATAGGCATGTCTTCTCCAGGCATCACTTCCTCATTAAAAAAAATAAAATCGACAGGCTTTGGCAAAAATGGGCATTTCTTCCTCGGGCATCACTTCCTTAGTGAATTGTTGAAATCTGGATACAATGGCGAAAATGGTCATGTCTTCCACGGGCATCACTTCCCCGGTGAAATGTTGAAATCTAGAAACTATGGCAAGTATGAGCATGTCTTCCCCTTGCATCACTTCCCTAGTAATTTACCAAATTTAGAGACTGTGGAAAAAATGGGCATGTCTTCCCTGGGCATCACTTCCACACTGCAATTTAGAAATATAGACTCTATGACAAAAATGGGCTTGTCTTCCCAGGCCATAACTTCACCAGTGAAAAATTGTAATCTAGAGAGTATATCAAAAATTAACATGCCTTCCCTGGACATCACTTCCCCGTTAAAGTATTAAAATCAAAAGGACATGGCAAAAATGGGCATGTCTTTCCCGGGAGTCACTTCTCCCGTGAAATTTTTAAATATAGAGACTATGGCAGGAATGGGCATGTCTTCGCCGGGCCTCACTTTCCCAGTGAAATTTAGAAAACATAGAAACTATGGAAAATATAGGCATAGTCTCAAGATTTCAATATTTCACAGGGGAACTGATGACCGGGGAAGACGTGCCCATTTTTGCCACGACATCTAGATTTTAATACTTCGTTGCAGAAGTGGATCCCGGGAAACACATTCCCATTTATGCCATAGACTCTCGATTTCAATATTTCACTGGGTAAGTGATGCCCGGGGAAGAGATGCCTTTTTTCGCCATAGTCTTTAGATTTCAATATTTGACTGGGAAAGTTTTGCCCGCGAAAACATGCCCATTTTCGCCATATTCTCTGGATTTCAATAATTCACTGGGAACGTGATGCCGGGGGAAGACGTCCCTATTTTTTCCACAGCCTCTAGATTTTAAAATTTCGCTAGGGAAGTGATGCCCGAGGAACAAATTCCTATTTTTGCCACAGTTTCTAGATTTCAACATTTTACTGGGGAAGTGAGGGCCGGGGAAGACATATCCATTTCTGCCATAGTCTAATTTGTGAATTTCATTGTGGAAGTGACGCACGGGGAAGACATGCCCACATTTTACACAATCTCTAGATTTCAATATTTCACTGGGAAAGTGATGCCCGTGGAAGACATGCCCATTTTCGCCATTGTCTCTAGATTTTAATATTTCGCTGGGGAAGTGATTCCCGGGGAAGACATATCCATTTTTCTCATAGTCTCTATATTTTAACATTTCGCTAGGCAAGTGATGCCCGGCGAAGACATTCTTATTTTTACCATAGTTTC
Source organism: Belonocnema kinseyi (assembly GCF_010883055.1). NCBI lineage: Eukaryota > Metazoa > Arthropoda > Insecta > Hymenoptera > Cynipidae > Belonocnema > Belonocnema kinseyi. Next base: position 6,763,343 of record NC_046658.1, read on the forward strand.
TAGATTTCAACATTTCACTGCGGAAGTAATGCCTGGGGAAGACATGCCCATATTCGCCACAGTCTCTACATTTCAATATTTCACTGGGGAAGTGATGCCCGGGGTAGTCATGCCCATCTTTACCACATTCTCTAGATTTCAATATTTCACTGGGAAAGTGAATCCCGCGGAAGACATTCCCTTTTTCGCCATTTTCTCTAGATTTGATATTTCACTGGGGAAGTGAATCCCGGGGAGGACATGTCCATTTTTGCCATAGTCTCTATATTTTCACATTTCGCTAGGGAAGTGATGCTGGGGGAATACATTCCTATTTTTGGCACAGTTTCTAGATTTCAACATTTCAGTGGGGAAGTGAGTTCCGGGGAAGACATGTCCATTTTTGCCACAACCTCAAGATTGCAATATTTCACTGGGGAAGTGGTGTCTGGGGAAGAATGCCCATCTTTGCCATAGTCTCTAGATTTTAATATTTCACTAGGAATGCGATGCCCGGGGAAGATATGCCCATTCTTGTCATAGTCTATAGATTTCATCATTTACTGAGGAAGTGACGCCCGGGGAAGACATTCCCTTTTTCGCCATAGTCTCTAGATTCAACAGTTCACTCGGGAAGCGATGCCCGGGGAAGTCATGTCCATCTTTTCCATAGTCTTTAGATTTCGATATTTCACTGGGAAAGTGATGCCAGCGAAGACATGCCCATTTTCGCCATAATCTCTGGATTTCAATATTTCACTGGGAAAGTAATGCCCGCGGAAGAAATGCCCATTTTCGACATAGTCTTTAGATTTTCATATTTCACTGAGGAAGTAATGCCCGGGGCAGTCATATCCATCTTTGCCATAGTCTCTGGAATTCAAGATTTCACGGGGGATGTTATGCCCGTTGAAGACATGCCCATTTTAGCCGTAGTCTATAGATTTTAACATTTCACTGGGGAAGTGATGCCCGGGGAAGTCATGCCCATTTTTCCCATGGTCTCTAGATTTCAATATCTCACGGGGGAAGTTATGACCGCGGTAGACATGCCCTTTTTCGCTATTGTCTCTACATTTTAATATTTCACTGGGGAAGTGATTCCCGGGGAAGACATGTCTATTTTTACCATAGTCTCTAGATTTCAATATCTCACGGGGAAAGTGATGCTCGGAAAAATATGCCCATTTTTGCCATAGCCTCTAGATTTCAACAGTTCACTGGGGAAGTGATGCCCACCTTTCCCATAATCTCTAGACTTCAATATTTCACCGGGAAAGTGATGCCCGCGGAAGACATGCCCATTTTCGCCATAGTCTCTACATTTCAATATTTCACGGTGGAAGTGGTGCCGGGGAAAGACGTTCCCTTTTTTGCCATAGTTTCTAGATTTAAACATTTTACTCAGGAAGTGATACTCGTGGAAGACATGCCCTTTTTCGCCATAGTCTCTACATTTCAATATTTCACTGGAAAAGTGATGTCCGGGGACGACATGCCCATTTTTGCCAGAGCCTCGAGATTTTAAGATTTCGCTAGGGAAGTGATGCCCGGGGAAGACATTCCTATTTTTGCCATAGTTTCTAGATTTCAACATTGATTGGGGAAGTAAGGGCCAGAGAAGACTTGTCCATTTTTTCGACAGTCCCTAGATTTCAATATTCCACTAGGGTAGTGATGCACGGGGAAGACATCCCTATTTTTTCCATAGTCTCTAGATTTCAACATTTCTCTAGGGAAGTGATGCCCGGTGAAGATATGCTCATTTCTGCCACAGTCTGATGATTTAATATTTCACTGGGGAAGTTGTGCCCGGGGTAGACATGCTGATTTTTGCCATAGTCTCAAGGTTTCAATATTTCACAGGGGAAGTGATGACCGGGGAAGACATGCTCATTTTTGCCACGACATCTAGATTTTAATATTTCGTTGCAGAAGTGGATCCCGAGAAACACGTTCCTATTTATGCTATAGACTCTCGATTTCAATATTTCACTGGGTAAGTGATGCCAGGGGAAGATATGCCTATTTTCGCCATAGTCTCTAGATTTCAATATTTCACTGGGGAAGTGATGCCCGGGGAAGTAATACACAGCTTTCACATAGTTTCTACATTTCAACATTTTACTCAGAAAGTGATGCTCGGGGATGAAATGCCCATTTTCACCATAGTCTCTACATTTCAATATTTCACTGGGGAAGTGATGTCCGTGGAAGACACCCCCATTTTTGCCACTGCCTCTAAATATTAACATTTGGCTAGGGAAGTAATGCCCGGGGAAGACCTTCTTATTTTTGCCACAGTTTCTAGATTTTAAAATTTATTGGGGAAGTGAGGGCACGGGGAAGTCATGCCCAACTTTGCCATAGTGCCTGTACATGAATATTTCACTGGGAAAGTGATGCCCGCGGAAGACATGCCCATTTTCAAAATAGTCTTTAGATTTTCATATTTCACTGGGGAAGTAATGCCCGGGGAAGACATGCCCACTTTGCCATAATCTCTATATTTCAATATTTCAATAGGGAAGTGATGCCCGGGGAAGAATGCCCATTTTTGCCATAGTATGTAGATTTTAATATTTCACAGGGGATGTGATGCCCGGGGAAGACATTCCCTTTTTTGCCATAGTTTCTAGATTTTAACATTTCTCAAAGAAAGTGATGCCGGGGAAGACATGGCACATTTCTGCCACAGTTTGTCGATTTCAATATTTCACTGGGGAAGTGATGCCCAGGGAAGACATGCCCATTTTTGCCACAGTTTATAAATTTCAATGCTTCACTGTGGAAGTAATGCTCGGGGAAGACATGCCCATTTTTGCCATATTCTCTAGATTTCAGTATTTAACAGGGAAAGTGATGCCCGGGGAAAATATGTCCATTTTCGCCATAGTCTCTAGATTCCAACATTTCACTGGGGAAGAAATGGCCGGGGACGTCATGCCCATCTTTGCCACAGTCTATAAATTTCAATGCTTCACTGTGGAAGTAATGCTCGGGGAAAATATGCCCATTTCTGCCATATTCTCTAGATTTCAGTATTTAACAGGGAAAGTGATGCCCGGGGAAAATATGCCCATTTTCGCAATAGTCTCTAGATTCCAACATTTCACTGCGGAAGTGATGACCGGGGAAGGCATACACATTTTTTTCATGGTCTCTAGATTTCAATATTTTATTGGCGAAGTAATGTCCGGGTAGACATGCCCATTTTTGCTATAGTCTCTAGATTTCAATGTTTCACTGAGGAAGTGATGCCCGTTGAAGTTATGCACATATTTTCCATGGTCTATAAATTTCAATATTTCACTAGGGAAGTGACGCCCGGGGAAGACATGCGCATATTCGCCATAGTCTCTAGATTTTAATATTTCACTTGGCAAGTAATGCACGGGAAAGACATGCCTATTATTGCCACAGTTTCTAGATTTAAATACTTCACTGGAGAAGTGATGCCCGCGGAAAACATGTCCCATTTTGCCACCGCCTCTAGATTTAAATATTGCACGGGGAAAGTGATGCCCGGGGAAAACATGTCCATTTTTGCAATAGCCTCCAGAATTCAAAATTTAAGTGGGGGATTGATGCTGGAAGATGAATTCCCACTTTGGCCATAGTCTCCAGATTTTTACCCACTAGGGATTTGATGCCAGGGGAAGACATTCCCATGTTTGCTATAGTCTCTAGATTTTAATATTTCACTGCGGAAGTGATGCCCGGGGAAGACATGCCCATTTTTGCCATAGTCTTTAGATTTCAATATTTCACTGGGGACGTCAAGCCCGGGGAAAAATGCTCATTTTTGCCATAGATCATAGATTTGAAAATTTCACTGGGGAAGTGATGCCCGGGGAAGACATGTCCATTTTTGCCATAGTTTCTAGATTTTAACTTTTTACTAAGAAATTGATGCCGGGGAAGACATGCACATTTCTGCCACAGTTTGTCGATTTCAATATTTCACTGGGAAAGTATTGCGCGGGGAAGACAGGCCGATTTTTGCCATATTCTCTAGATTTTATTATTTTACTGGGGAAGCGATGCCCGCGGAAGACATTAATTAGATTTGCCACAGGTTGCGGAAATGATGCCCGGGGAAGGGGTGCCCATTTTTTCCATAGTCTCTATATTTGAACATTTTAATGAGGAAGTGATGCCCGGGAAAAGCGTACCCGTTTCCGCCATATTCTCTATATTTCTGAATTTCAAGGGGGAAATCTTGCCCGCCGAAGACATTCCCATTTTTGCCATAGTCTATAAATTTGAATACTTCACTGTGGAAGTGTTGACCAGGGAAGAAATGCTTATTTTTGCTACAGCTTCTAGATTTTAATATTTCACTGCGGAGGTGATGCCCGGGGAACACATTCCCATTTTTTCCACAACATTTCACTGGGCAAGTGTTGCCCGGGTAAGAAATGTCCATTTTCGCCATCGTCTCTAGATTTCAATATTTCACTGCGGAAGTGATGTCCGTGGGAGACATGCCCATTTCCGCTATAGTCTCTATATTTCTAAATTTCACTGTGGAAGTGATGCCCGGGGAAGACGTGCCCCTTTTTGGCAGTCTCTAGATTCCAATATTTCACTGGAGAAGTGATGTCCTCGGAAGACATGCCCATTTTTGCCATATTCTCTAGATTTTAATATTTTCCTGCAGAAGTGATGCCCGAGGAATACATTCCTATTTTTTCCGCAGTCTGTGGAAGTGATGCCCGGGGAAGACGTGCCCATTTTTTCCATATTCTCTAGATTTGAACATTTTACTGACGAAGTTATTCCCGGGGAAGGCGTATCCATTTCCGTCATATTCTCTATATTTCTACATTTCAGTGGGGAAGTTATGCCCTGGGAAGACATGCTCATTTTTGCCATAGTCTCTAGATTTAAATATTTAACTGAGTAATTGATACCGGGGGAAGACGTGCCCATTTTTGCCATAGTCTCTAGATTTCAATATTTCACTGGGGAAGTAGTGCCCGGGGTAGAAATACCCATTTTTGCCATAGTATCTGGATTTCAATATGTTACTGGGAAAGGAATGCCTAATTTTGCCATAGTTTTTAAACTTTAATATTTCACTGTGGAAGAGATGCCCGGGGATGATATGCCCATTTTCGTTATAGTCTCTAGATTTTAAATATTTAACTGGGCAAGTAATGCCCGAGGAAGACATGCCAATTTTTGCATTAGTCTCTAGATTTCAATATCTCACTGGAGAAGTGATGCCCGGGGAAGACATGTCTATTTTTGCCATAGTCTCTAGATTTGAACATTTTACTGAGGAAGTGATGCCCAGGGAAGGCGTGCTTATTTCTGCCATATTCTCAATATTTCTAAATTGCACTGGAGAAGTGACGACCCGGCAAGATATGTTCATTTTCGCCACAGTCTGACGATTTCAATATTTCACTGGAGAAGTGATGCCCGGGGAAGACATGTTTATTTTTGCCATAGTCTCTAGATTTGAACATTTTACTGAGGAAGTGATGCCCAGGGAAAGCGTGCTTATTTCTGCCATATTCTCAATATTTCTAAATTTCACTGGAGAAGTGACGACACGGGAAGATATGTTCATTTTCGCCACAGTCTGACGATTTCAATATTTCACTAGTGAAGTGATGCCCGGGGAAGACATTCCCATTTTCGCTATAGTCTCTAGATTTCACTATTTCAGTTGGCAAGTAATGCCCGGGGAAGACATGCCCATTTTAGCCACAGTCTCTAGATTCCAATATTTTACTGGAGAAGTGATGTCCTCGGAAGACATGCCCATTTTTGCCATATTCTCTAGATTTTAATATTTTCCTAGAGAAGTGATGCCCGAGGAATACATTCCTATTTTTTCCGCAGTCTGTGAAAGTGATGCCCGGGGAAGACGTGTCCATTTTTTCCATATTCTCTAGATTTGAACATTTTACTGACGAGGTGATTCCCGGGGAAGGCGTACCCATTTCCGCCATATTCTCTATATTTCTACATTTCAATGGGGAAGAGATGCCCTGGGAAGACATGCTCATTTTTGCCATAGTCTCTAGATTTCAATATTTAACTGGGTAATTGATGTCGGGGGAAGACATGCTCATTTTTGGAATTGTCTCTATATTTCAATATTTCACTGGGAAGGTGATGTCCGTGGAAGACATGCCCATATGTTCCATAGTCTCTAGATTTCAACGTTTCACGTGGTAAGTAATGCCCATTTTTGCCATAATCTCTAGATTTTAATATTTTACTGGGGATGTGATGCCCAGGGAAGGCGTGCCCATTTTTGTCATAGCCTGTCGATTTAAATATTTCACTGGGGAAGTGATGCCCGTGGAAGACATAATCTCTTGATTTCAGTATTTCACTGGGGAAGTAATGCCCGTGGGAGACATGCCCATTTCTACCATAGTCTCTATATTTCGAAATTTCACTGGGGAAGTGACGCACGGGGAAGACATTCTCATTTTCGCCACAGTCTGACGATTTAAATATTTTACTGGGCAAGTAATGCACGGGGAAGACATGTCAAATTTTTCCATAGTTTCTAGATTTCCATATTTCACTGAAGAAGTAATGCCTAGGGAAGACGTGCCCATTTTTTCCATAATCTCTATCTTTCTGAATTTCACTTGGGAAGTGACGCCCGGAAGAGACATTTACATTTTTGCCATAGTTTCTAGATTTCAATATTTCACTGTGTAAGTGATGCCCCGGGAAGACATGCCCATTTCTGCCATAATCTCTATATTTCTAAATTGCACTTGGGAAGTGACGCCAGGAAAAGACATTTACATTTTTGCCATATTCTCTAGATTACAATATTTCACTGAGGAAATGATGCCCGGGGAAGATATTCCCATTTTTGCCATTGTTTCAAGATTTCAGCATTTTACAGGGGAAGTGAGGCCGGGGAATACATGCCCATTTCTGCCATAGTCTCTATATTTTTACATTTCATTGGGGAAGTGAAGCCCAGGGAAGACACGCCCACTTTCGCCTCAGTCTGACGATCTCAATATTTGACTAGGCAATTGATGCCCGGGGAAGACGTGCCCATTATTGCCACAGCCTGTCGATTTAATATGCAGGATATATGCACATGGTATTTTTTAGTTTGAAAAATAGATTTGCAGATTTGCAGTGTCATAAATGTAGAAAAGCCTTCACTTATTATATCGTCTATTCTCGAGTGAATATTGGCATCAATTTTAAAAAGATTGCTGTGATCATCAGCGGGCTTATGGAAATGAGTAGAGATAGACTCACAGTTCTTTATCGTTTTCATCACATCACGGCATTCATTGAGTACATGAAAGAACACAGAATCGAACAGAGAAAGGTAGCATAACTCTGTTGATGAGGTGTTAAAATTCTCAGTGGCTATATTCTTTCTCGAGTCATTCTTTAAAATTAAATTAATGTACTCTTTGTTTACATTCCGCTCATTTAAAATTTGATCAAATTTGTCTGATGCCCTTTCTTCCTGTTCAGAAAAAGTGACAGGCATCAACAAAGTAGAATTTTGCTCAAATTTTTTTCCTAACCAATGAAGTGTCAGTAACATTATGAAATTCTTTGTAACGAAGCACTTTTTAATGTTCGCAGGCGCATTCATACACGTTATTTTAGTAATTTGTGCTTCAAGTTTCCTATTCACACTGTCACAGATGTCGGGTATAATCTCACTGTAAAAAAAACTTTTTTTCGGAATATTATATTGCGGTTCGATGTTCCGCATGAAGCGAATAAATCCGGCTTTCTCCATGATGACTGGGTCCTGATCTAAGACTATCATTTTTACAATTTCGTTGCTTAATTGCAACGCTCATTAATTATTTGCATCCCAAAGTTAGACTTTTCGACTTTTCGATTGCTTCTGTGAACCTGCAATATCTATGCCATTTTCAATACAATCATTTTGATGGTAGACTCTCAAATGGGACATCAAAAGAGTCGTCGACACTCTTCTTTCTTTACCGCCACGAGACACTTCTTTATTGTCGGACACAAAACGCACAAAGCCTTGGTTTCATCACTGCACTCTGGAAATACTCGCGACAATGAACTCGTTTTTTTTGGCTCATAATTAAATTTTTGCCGCGCAATAAAAAAAATTATAGTCGGATCTTACAATTTGCAATCTATTGCACACAATGCTAAGTGATACGCTCCAAACTACCTGCAAGTTGCAAGGCAACTGACAACTGACACTTAAGGGCACCGTGAATTTAAGTAGGTTTTTAAATTTCAAGGTGTGAAACAAACAATCTATTCAGGAAGGGATTCAAATTAGGGAAGGTACTGATGATCACAGTTTGCGACCTATGAGATAGATGCATAGCTGTGAACTTCCTCACACCAGACAGGGGTGATTTATTGCACTCGGCATTCTGGTACCATAAGGTACTTAAAAGATTTACCATGGAAAGGTAACAACTCAGAGAATACCGGTGCGCGGTCATTAAGAATCTGTAATGCTAAGCTTACTCGTTATAAAATAATTATAGATCGTTAAACATACGATTGTATTTATACTTTCAAAATTAAAACAATAACAAAATCAAGTGAAAATCATCTAAAGTATGAATACACGCGTGTGTTTAAATTAAGTAATCTCTGTTATATTTGCATACACTAGTTCATCATAACTAGTGGCCCACTTAGTGGAATAAGAGGTATATGGTCAGGACACTGCAACTAAAAGTGTCTATGCGTTACGCCAACACCCAGTTCGCATTTCTGAAAAAGAGCAAGATTGAGATGCGCGACAACCGATCATCGCGACCCGCAGACTCTATTAGTCATTGCGTACGATAGCGTGGTTCGCGCGTATCAAATAACATAGGGACGAATTTAAAGCAAATGTAAGTGAACACCGGAAGTCTCAACAGACAAGATACTAAAAATGTCTACTTAAGAACATTGTAACTTAATACTAATAATTATTTGAAATCTAATTTTAAGATGTACGTCACTCTTTGACAAAGTGACCAAACATGAACTGTACGTGACCCATTGACAAAGTGACCAAACATAAACTGTACGTGACCTATTCAAATCTTAAGCGTATAAAAGCCCTATGCTACCCCTAATAGTCGTCTTTAGTTCGTCGCAGTCACACTGTCAACTTAAAACTTCAATTGTACGAACCGCTTCGAAAAAGTCGCGATCAAATCGACAAACGTGAAATATTCCTTAACGAAGAACCGCATTGTGTAAAGTCACGTACTTGTATTTTCCATCGTGAAATAGTACGAAGTGAATAGAATAGTCGTAGAATTTGGTCGTATCACCCTGACTTCATCAGCCCTTTAACCTTCCTCACCTATCTTATTAACATACTACCCTCGCCTTTTGCTCGGGACGTAACATCTGATTTGGTGGTAGCGGTGGGATTGTCACTTTTTCGTTTAAATTCAGTATATTTAATCTAAATTTAAATTCAGTGTTTCCCTAAAACCTCAAAAAATATATTTTCGGTTTTTAACAATAAATTTCTTCGAAACTATTAACAATCTGATTTTAACATAATAAAAACAGTAACGAAAGTATGCAAACTAATTAATCTCTCGTTACATCTTATAATAACCCTTTCCAACCTAGATTCCTAAGAATCTAGGAAAACAAGTTAATTCCATTGTAAGAACCTCTCTTTCACGAACTGATCACTCGTGAATGGAAATCCTACAACGGAATTAATACTTTCAAATTCAATAAATTTTAACGAAAAGGAAAGTTAAAAATTGAAAGTTTCAATTAATAGGCACAATCAACACGTTTACATTCGTTATTTAACGAATCAAGTGTGTCTAATCTTTGCTGCCTTTTTCTACTGAACGAATAAAGGTAGTCGTTCGCTAAAGTGATAGGTACACATTTCGATCAAACCTTTCACCTACATTTTGGCAACGTGTTCATCACTTATAATTAATAATATATCCTCCAAAATCAAGTCTAGTATTTATCTGGAGCCATTTATGTACAAAAAGGCAATTACAATATTATCACTTAAAGAATTTTCGAGCAAGAAAAAGCGATGAATTTAACTTAGCATTCGCAGGCATTTCATGCTTTCACCTCAGTGAAATTGTCTGTTACTGTCTGTTTCTACTTACGCTGAACGCAACTGTCAGTCAGTGATCAAGCGTAATTATAGTTAGCAAATCCACCCACACTTTGTCAATCTGTATTTTATTTAAATAGATACGAATATAAAAATTCAAAATTACAAAATAAACAAAGTTTTTCTGCTTAAAATATGTGTTCCTCAAAAATCGTTAACCCTATTGTAATTAAATTATAATACAGGTACTCCGCATTAACCTTGTAAGTAAAGGGTTATGAAACAACGACAATTTATATTATTCACAACAGCCATCGCGAATTTTTGCGATATTTGAACATTTTATCTTTCAAAATTTAAAACCCCTATCAAAGTTTGGATTTAAAATTTAGTTATTTGACCTTCAAAATATTATTCGATCTATGATCAAGATATTATAATTTAAGGAATTAATTCAGTAATTCAAATGCTTTTTTGAAAACTGAGCAGTCCTTTTGCACATTTTAATTATTTTAAGCCTGTAATTAACATTTAAAACCAATTACAGATAATTAATATTTATCCTTCAATTTTAAATTACTTCTTATTAAAAACAACTATCCATAACAAAAGCAAAATGCCTAATAATACAAATGAAACTCAATTTAGCGGCGATGTTAACCGTACACTTAGTGAGATCATGATAACACCCATGGCAGAGTGTTTTGCCGTACAACAAGGGGTTTTAAATATCCCCAGTTATGATGGAAAAAATATGCCCGTAAGAGACTTTATACAAGACATAATAAATGGGGAATCTTCCGTGCCAGCAAATTGTGAAAAACAATATCTCAAGGCTGTATTAGCACGATTAAAAGGTGCAGCAAGAGATTCCATTCATGGAAAAAATGTTTAAACTATAGCTAATTTAATAAAACATTTAAAACAGCGTTTTGCCCCGCGTAAAACTTATGCGTAGTATTTGCACGAAATTTCAACTATCCGGATAAATCGCGAAGAAAATGTAAGTGAATTTTTTGATCGGATAACTCTACTAAAATCAGAAGCACAAGCGGCCGTTGAAGACAAATATCCAAATGTTGAACAGCTATCACTCCCACTAAATGACTGTGCCCTCGAAGCTTTTAAACTAGGCCTGTCTGACGGTATTTCGGGGTTGGTAGAAGCACGTAATTCCGGGAATTTAGACGCCGCATGAAAAGTCGCGCTCGAATACGAGGCATGACAACAGTTGAACCCTCATTACCCTATAAATTATTATCGAGAATCATGATATCCTCAACCGAGTTATTCAGGATCACGAGACCGTAGCCTAAGCCCACATTTGCGATTTGTAAAAATTCCTGATTCATCTAAAAATACTGATGCAAAACCAAATGTAACGGGAATAACAAAGCGTCCTTATTCTCCCGTGACTTCTAATAATCAAAATAACTACATGCCTCCTTATCAGTATCCTTACATGCCCTATAATCCTTACCCTTACTATTCAACTATTCCAATGAAAAACAATGGCTATTCAAACACCAATTATTCCCGGGGAGGTGTAACTACGCCACCCCGCTCTCAATTTTCTCTTCCCCCCAACAAGGAGACTTTAAACTGCAACTCCGCGGGCCGCACGGACGCAGAGACGGGCGAGGAGAAACAAGAGCATCCGGCGAGCGTACGAATAAAGCTTCCACATAAAGCTTCCACATAAAGCTTCCACATAAAGCTCAGTCGAGAATCTCCAGTCGTAGAGTTTTCATCATCAGAATTTTTGGTAAAGAAAGCCTCATTCTTAGTCGACAACGGAGCCGACATCAACATAATTCAATTGGACTCTTTACACGATGATCTATTGATAACAAAAAGTGAATCTATTGAAATAACAGGAATTACACACATAAAAATCTCCACTATCGGCACGATAAAATTAGCCATAAAAAATGCTACGGTAGTTTTTCACGTAGTTTCACCAGATTTCTCTATCACAACGGATGGAATTTTAGGCCGAGAATATCTACGTCAAGAAAAAGTCGGAATTTCATTATGGCATAACACCATAGTGACTAATTCAAACCCCACTAGACCTATTCATTTATCGATAAAGAATCTAAGATTGCACAAGATCAAATACTTGACAATCAAGGAACAAGGCTAGGAAAAATTAATATAAAAGCCAGGACTAAATAGGTACTTCCAGTGCGAGTAATAAATAGTAACCTAAAGGAAGGTTATCTACCATTAGTCAAAACCATAGACGGACTAATAATAGGAGATGCCGTAGTGTCAAATTCAAACGGGAATTGTCATGTATATGCAATTAATACAACGGACGAGGACCTCGAAATAGAAATAGACCCACAAGAACTCATCCCCTGTGAATGTCATAATTTACCAGGTGATGAATTGGACGAATACTCATCCAACGAAGACTACACTCCCCCAGAAAATAGAGTAGAAGCCATTCTAGACATCCTAGAACTACATCATTTAAATAAAAAAGAAAAGGAACACGTGAAACAAATAATTCAAGAATATCCCAATGTTTTTCATCTGACTTGAGAGCCCTTAACTCCAACATACATAGTAAACCATAAAATACACACTACTGACAACGTACCAATTCACGTTCGACCATATCGATTTTCTCCCACTCAAAACGAAGAAACAAAAATTGTAATAGACAGAATGCTTACAGAAGGTGCCATTGTCATTCGAAGTCACCTTATAGCTCTCCCATGTTAATAGACCCCAAAAAGATGGACCACACTGGAAAAAGAAAATATAGGGTAGTTATAGATTTCAGGTTATTAAATGAAAAAACAATTGGAGACGCCTACCCACTTCCAAACATTACCGAAATATTAGATCATCTAGGAAAAGCACGATACTTTACAGTTTTTGATCTAGCTAGCGGATTCCATTAAATTGAGTTAAATCCAACCGATAGACCAAAAACTGCGTTTTCATTTTTAAACGACCACTATGAATACATTAGAATACCAATGGGCCTAAAAAACTCTCCTGCAACGTTCCAACTTTAATGGATCAAGTACTTTTAGGACTACAAGGAGTGGAACTATTTGTCTATCTTGACGATATAGTGATCTGCGCAGAAACCCTGGAGGAACATGAGAAAAAGGTAAGGCACCTTTTAAACAGATTAAAAAAGGCAAATCTCTCATTTCAACCAGAAAAAAGTGAGTATCTTTGTAAAGAAATTACGTATCTTGGCCATATAATTAGCGGTGATGGGGTAAAACCAGATCCAAAGAAAATCGAAGCAGTGAAAAAGTTACCTACACCCAAAAACCCTAGAAATATAAAACAATTCTTGGGACTAGCCGGGTACTATAGGAGATTCATCAAAGATTTTGCTGCAAGAACCAAAGTCAGTTCAATTTTACAATACTCTGACTTTCAGAAACCCTTCACTATAACAACTGATGCCTCAGGATACGCAATAGGTGCCGTGTTGAGTCAAGAAAAAGAAGGAATAGACCCTCCTATTTCCTATTTTTCCCATGTGCTAAACAGTGCCGAGGGTAACTACTCCACTACGGAAAAAGAATGTTTGGCAGTTTTATATGCAGTTCAACAATATCGACCCTATGTTTATGGAAAAAATTTACAGTTGTTAGTGACCATGAGCCTTTAAAATTGATAGATTCGGTAAAACACATGGGACAACGTTTAACTCGTTGGCGATTAGAAATGAGAGACTGAATATTCCTTTAAATATAAGCCCGAAAGGTTAAACACAAATGCCGACGCTCTTTCCAGAAATCCAATTTCAAGCAGTTCATTAGACCAAAGTAGGAAGAAAAATGAAAAGAATTCTGCCAGGTTACTACCAATACAGACACATCAAACAACACAAAGCAACACACAACCCGCTAAACCCATTATTAAACCCAAAAGCACCAATCCAAGGATCAAGCCGGCGATCGGAACAAAGAAAGGACCATCAACGGAAACTGGCAGTTCTAAGCCCTCTAACTCAAGAACGCAACGTCCAATGATCACGAAACCTAAAGGTAGTACTCAAATTACAGGCTCTGCTTCCAAAACTTCCAGCAGTTTAAATGAAAGCACAATAGGTAAGCGTTTACTGCGGCGTAGGGCAGAAGAGGAAAGAAGAAAACCAAAGCCCAACTACCGAGAGTCAAGCAATGACTCGGAAGATAACTTTGATGAAGTCGATAAACCCATCCCTCCTATATTCGAGAAAAAACGAAGCGTTTTACACAGTTTGGGAATGCCGTTAGCAGCATTCCCAGCCCACAACTTACCCCTGAGTGCCCCTCCAAAAGCACCAGGACAGTTCCAGGAGTTATTCGAAGACAAAGAAAACGAAAATCAAGCCAAAGAAGAAAAAGAAACCGAGTACATTATAACCCTAAGTCCACCCCAGGGTGAAAGTGAGGATAGTTCGGCAGAAGAAGAAAGAACCGATGAGCAATCAGAAAAAAGGAATGACGTCAACAATACACGAATAACTACATAGGATTTGCAGGAATCATTTTCTCGATTTAACAAATCATTATAAACTCACAAAGATGGGGTAGAAAAAGAGAAAATTGAAGAAAATGAAAGACCTTGTCATGAAATCACTGCTATATCGGAAGGAGAAACCGATTCAGAGCTCCTTGAAGCAATTGAGGAAATGGAGTCAGAAAGTGAAACTCAACTGGCTCGAAGAATAGAATCATTAATAAACTGGACCAATAATGAATTGAAACAACTCAAATAGAGAAATCCCGATCACAAAAAATTAAACGAGATCAGTGATAGCTCGGATTCACACGCGGTATAAGTTACTTCCTTAGAGCAAGCTTTGCCTGAAAAGAAACAACGCAAACCTTCGCACTTTCGCCAAACTCTCCTCCAAACCCCAACGTACTAGCAACTATCCATCCCTCGGAATTTGGTTTACCATAAGCCCTATCATCACCTTTCGCACAATCTAAAAGTAATTCAGACACCCCAAAAAGTCAAATGAAATCAATTCAAAAATATTAACCTCGACGCGTAGAAATGAAACCACAAGAGCACACTTCAACCACCGAAGAAGCAGTAGTAATACCAGAGGCTGACTATACTCACACATCTGTAACACGCATACAGCCTTAATTGCCAGAAATGTTCAATCTACCCGACAAAAAACGTGTTCTGTCTAGGATAACAAGCTGCAGGGAAAATTTAACTTATTTAAGAGGGAATTATGTACATTCCCTTTCAGCCGATTGTGAATTCAACAACCCTATAGGACGGCTGTTGATAGATATAGGAGCCATTGACCCTCAAGAAATCAAAGAAAAACGTCCGAAATTAGATCAAGTTATAATAACTCCTAGAGGTCACTATAAAATTTACACAGTAATTATAAAACAGAACCACTTTGATCAGATTTCAGAAGAAAAATTAAGGGTCGGATTACATAACTTATACCTAGTCTTGGTACGAGAAAATATTAAATCTTTCAGAATTTCAATTCAAGGAGATTTAACTGAAGAATTGCCAAAAGGTAAAATTATAGATCTAAAAAAAAGCACTTTTGACAACATTGATATTAAAATTGTAACTTGTTATGGCTGTGTAATCATGCCTCCAGAAGAAGATCGCGAACAAATAATAATAGAAAATCACCAAAGTCAAATTGGAGGCCACAAGGGAGTGAATAAAACATACAGAAGAATACGTGAGAAATTTATGAGGCCAGGAATAAAAGAGCTAGTCACCGAATTTGTACGGGCATGTGGGACTTGCCAAGAACAAAAAATCAACAGAACAAAAACTCACGAGCCTATGATAATAGCAGACACACCACTAGACATATTTGACAAGGTATCTCTCGATACTATGGGCCCATTACCCATCACCCCAGATGGAAATCGACATATCCTCACTATGCAGGACAACTTATCAAAATATTGCATCGCCGTGGGGATACCGGATATAACTGCAACAACAATAGCTCATGCGCTAGCCAAATACCTATTTTCCCAATATTGAGCACCAAAAGCCATATTAACAGATCGGGTCAGTGCTTTTATAAGCACTCTACTGAGAAAATTATCTAAAATATTTGAAATCAGACAAATAACCACTTCCGGATGCCGCCCGCAATCGAACGATTCTTTAGAGTGAAGTCACGCAGTATTAGTTAATTACATAAGAACTTATTCCGATAATTATGATGATTGGGACTAGTTATTACCATTTGCTATGTTTTCATACAACACTTTAATTTATGAAGCAACAGAATTCACACCTTTTGAATTAATTTTCAGAAAAACTGCGCGAACATCTAGTTCAGTTCCCACATGCGAAAGGCTGGAAACCTACGGGTCATATTTAAAAGAGTTAATAACTAGATTAACAGAAATCAAAATTATAGCTGCAAATAATTTGATTCAAGCAAAACAGAAGCCAAAGCAATCATAGATCGAAAAGTAAAACTTTTTACTGGAAAAGTAGGAGACTGTGTACACGTAAAAAGAGAAACAAAAAATAATAAATTAGACAGCAATAGCCACTGTCCCTATAAAATAATAGACCATCAAGCCCAAGGGAGCAGTGGAAAGTTTAAACTTCGCCAAGGGGCCCTTGGAAGAATTGGCCACAGAATAAGATTTTGCAAAACCTACTTTTAGCTACACCGATTTGAAGGACCCCCTCATGATAGAATATTTTACGTAAAATGTATATTAGAGGTTACTAATCGCGGAAACCTATTTGTTAAAATTAGCGACGGAAAACGAAGCATTCGATCAGCTGAACATTCCGCAAATAAAAAGATTCTTAAAGAATTCAAAGGGATTTATTTCTTTTTAGAAGAGAATAAAAATGAAAATAAAATTGAAGACACTTACGTCATTTGCTTAGACAATGATACAAAAATATTAATCAAATTATATAAATGGAAAAATGCTTGTGGATATTATTATTTAAGAAGACACACGATGAAGTTTTGTAGTAAAACTGTAAAAAGAAACAAGCATCTCCCCGAACAACAGGAAGTTTCAGAGAAAGAGTTTTGGGCCTCTTTAAACTAGCCAGAAAATGACAAAATAATCTAAGAACAACTCCCACGAAAACTCTTCTCTGAATCTTGGTGAATAAAACTATTTCTGGATCATTATTAACCATATTAATATAATTCTTAATCTACAGATGGATTGGTATAGTTCAACCTCAAGATTTCTAAAATGGAAATGGACTATATACTTGTCGGTTCAGCTCATCTCAGAAAGTCTGACGCATTATCAGGTTCAACCCTTAAAGAAGAATTCAGGTATTCTCTACAAGAAGCTGGAATCGATACGATTGACCCAGAACTATTGGAGAATTGTATCACCCTAACAACTAAACTCAATAGAATTGATGCTGAAAACAAAAATTTAAACAGAATGCTCTCTGAAATACAGTACTACAAGCCGGAAACCAACACACAACCCAGAACAATGAAAAAGAGGCGAGTGGCAATGTTGGGGTTCATAGGCTCTATTTTAGGACTGGTAGTGGGGCTTTTAA
The DNA here is from genome assembly GCF_010883055.1 of Belonocnema kinseyi. Lineage (NCBI taxonomy): Eukaryota > Metazoa > Arthropoda > Insecta > Hymenoptera > Cynipidae > Belonocnema > Belonocnema kinseyi. Next base: position 6,780,900 of record NC_046658.1, read on the forward strand.
CTTCGGAAGACGGAGAAGAATATATGAACATAATCGATGAACTACGAGACAAACAAACTAACGTAAGTCGACTACTAAGACAGCAAACCCACATAGTGAGCACCGAGATTCAGGGCATACATAAAGAATTACAGGTGAGAACCACTGAAATACAAAGAATGCAATTATTACTAGAGAGAACCTTCAAAAATATGAACGTCCAAGAGAAAAATATAAATTATGTATGTTATCTCAATTATATAAGACAATGGACCTCACACATAGAAAGAAAACTTGATCATCTACTCGATACTCTACTACTCTTCACAAACATTGTAATAAACGCTCGAGAAAAGAAAGTTCACCCTACGCTTATAACTAATAACCAATTACAGCAAATTATAGCAGAAATACATAGTAGAGTAGGCGAATATGATTTCCCACTTCCAAGTACACACATTAGAGCCGAAGATTTACACTTGATTGGAAAAGCTGATATCGCTTACCATTCTAAAAGATTAATAATTTTAATTGATATTCCCCTTTTAGAGAGAGTTAATTATCAATTATATAAAATACATCCATACCCAGTACATCAAATATTAATACGAAATATAACTGGGGCTGCATATATTTTACCCAAAGAACCATACATTGCCCTGTCACACGATGATTAAAAGTTTTTCCTAGCAAATCAGGAACATCAGAACAACTGTATAAAAACTATTTATAACACTATCTGTGAAGCCAATCGACTGATATACACAACTGCTACTAATTCCTTCTGCGAAATTATTATGTTAATTAAGCCATCCATAGAAGCCTTCCAGAAATGTGATGTGAGAATTACCTTAAGAGAAGAACGATTTTGGACACAAATACCCTTTCTCCAAACTTGGTTATATTCAACAAAAACACCTGAAATACTCAGTGTCAATTGTCCAGATAAGAAAATTGAAAGAGGATATATCTCTGGATCCGGAACACTACAATTAGGAAATGGATGTGTTGCAAGAACAAAAGAAAGATGCTTACTGGGATAGCTGTGAATAAATACAAAGAAGAATACACCTATAGTCCAGAATTTTCTTTAAATCTGAGAAATATTTCGCCTGTCATATCTAACTTCCCGGAATCGATACCAATACTGGACCATGAGTTAAAAATACAACGCGAAAGAAACTGGAAACAATTTCAAAATGGAAAACCATGGGAATAAATCGAAAGGCAATTACTAAGCCTGGAAGGGAACCAAAAATACCATAAAACAAAAAATTATGCTATAATTGGGACATTATCAACCTTCACAATAATAATAACAATAATATTAATAAATTATTGTGGCAAAATCATATGTCGAAAAATCAAAAATACTTCTAACGATGATAACCCAAAAACGAGAATCATATCCCTGCTAATCGACAGTGCGACATGCAGCAGCGTAAAAAATGAATTGACGCCACAAGAACGAGCACCAATCACCAGCATCCGAGTAGCCTATAAAACTACCAATTTCAACCTTTCAGCGAGGACGATAAAACTCCTAAGGAGGGAGGACAGGAAAAGCCACTTTAATTTTTCCAATTTTAATCTCAACAATTCTTTTGTTTTGAGCTACTTCAGAACTATATCATTCACATCAATGATAAGTATGGTTGACTACATGCACATACTATCACTGAACGACGTACAGCCGCGCAGTGAAACGGACGGCAAGCATCAGGCGTGACGACAACAACCATGATGGCCGACGACAATCAAAAGAAACACTATAGCAGCTTACAGACTCCGCCTGCACTGCGAGCGAAACACCAGTAGCAAGAGAGCAGCATTCCGACAAAATGTTCAGCGAGAAGCAAAGAAGGTAACCGAACTCTCAACTACGTCACGATTCATTATGGTTGGCGGCTCGAGTGATGAAACACTATCGCGATAAGAACGCCTGCAGAAAGGAACACCACACCCATCACATGGAGTTGCACACCTACAATCACGACACAGAGTACCAACACCAGTAAAAGAAGAATGCCGTAAGGATAATCGGAGATAAGTAAAAATAGGTCAAAACAATGTTAAGGTAACTTCAAGAAAAGGTGTAATTATGAATTAAGTTAACC
>NC_046658.1:6783095-6785723 GCF_010883055.1 Belonocnema kinseyi
TTTTCATAATGATGCCATAAGTTGATATAGTTATAACTTTCGATATCAAGGATGGAAGCTTCAATTAAGAGTGGTGGAAATTCACTAAGTGAGTACCAACATTTTAGGTTAAGCTGGTGAAATATTTGTTTTTCGGAATTAACAATTTGTGTTACAACAAAATCTGTATTATTAGATTGCACAAAGGAAAAAATTTTCAGATAATTCTAACATTTCATTTCATTAATAATTGAGTAACGGTTTAAAACGAATATTACACACGTGTTCTAATTATAGCAATTGCACACTAAGAACAATTAATAATACACATACATATATTTATAATTTAAATGAGGAAATTCAACTAAGAATTGTCAAAAGATCAGATAATTTAATTCAAATTATAAGGGTGAAGGGAAAATTAAAAACAGACACATCTTTAAACTAACGACATAGAATCAAACAACAGAACATATGAGAAAACAAAGTTAACTATGCCGCTAGTCCAACATACAAAATTGTAAAAAAGAAAAGAAAAATGTATTCAATACAAAAGCATATATAAATATAAAATGGAAAAGAGATGTTAAGGTAGCACAGAGGACCAATCGAAGGATCTAGCGATTATAGGTCAGAATCGGACTCGCCGCGATCACCGTCTTCCAGATCCGAAACCCAAACAGTTTCAATTTTGGGAACTGAAACCAAAGAATAATAATAACTTACAAACTGAAAAGAAGTATAACGACTTAATGGAAAAACAATCAATTACCTGTCGGATCTCTGAGAATATAACCACACTTACAGGTATTTTCAGTGTATACCAACGGAACGAAACGCCAACACAAGCAAAACCTATCCTTTGTGCCCTCTACACTGAAAGGAAAGAAAGAAACATAAGTGCATAGACAACAGCGAACGTACTGAGAGACATTATTACAGTCAAAATAAAAACAAAGAAAAGAGACAACGTACATACATATCTGCGATCCACACTGCACGTGTGTACATTGCGGTGGCAGGGAATCTGAGGAAGGCAACAAATGCAGGCTGATGAGATCATAAAGTTCATCAGCGCGCTGACATAGCGGAGTCTGGGCCTCCAGAAGTACCGCATTCGATGCTACAGATAGATGGACGACCTCGGTGTTCGAACCAGCTTCCTCTAGTTGTAGCACTTGCGATAACGCAGAATAGAATCCCACGGCAGTACTCAGACTCAGAAGTTTCGAATGAAACTCCGCAATAGAGAAACACAATGATGGAGCCCTCCTAGGCATGTCTATAAATAAACAAACAAAAATATAATAAAACTTTTAATTTAGAAAATTGTTAAACTCCATAACTTATCATATACCTATGGCAACTTTATATCAACACCCAAGGCACTAAATTGTTGAATGAATCCGATAATAGTTTCTCTTAATTCAAGTGAAAAAACACGAACAAAACAGCCAGAATATCGATGTCTGCGTTGTCGCGCTAGTAGGTGTAACACAAAGAAATCTTGATAATTCACATCTATTCCAAAATTAAGCCGACACAATCTGATAAACGTTTCCAAACAATTGACAGGGTTTATACTCCATTTAAAAAGACAATGAATTCCCGCACGACGCTCAATACACGCCAACCGAGAGCTCAAACTTTCGCTAAAAGATAGCACGGAAGTAGAGGAAGAATAGAACGTAAATTGACAAATCTTCCCGGAAGTTCTCTCTTGAAATCTGCTGACAATCAAAAAGTTCTACAGCAAAGAAAAGACAAAAGACATGAATAGTAAAGATTTCAAGGAATACTCACCATAACTCATGTAGTAACACCAACATTGTTATCACAATACCAAAAATCACCCATCACGTCATGGTTGAGCCATAACCTCAAAATATGGGGAAAAATCACGCACTGAGGCAAATAACTTTCAAAATAATGCCAGTGATGCAAATTTTTACTTCAAAAACTGGAAGCATATTTTCCCAGTAGCAAATGTGAGCTACATCGAATGGGTCAACTCGATCCTAACCTAGAAATAAATCTAACCTAGCCTAACCTAACCTCACGAAACACAATTAAACTGATTGCATTTTTATTGATTTGAATTGCTCTTGTGACTGTGCACACATTAATGTACGAAAGTTATTTTTATTTTTGGCGTTGACCCTTTGACGGAATTCATGCAAAAGTAGCAGTCTTTCGCAATAACAGGGTTTTTCCATGTGGTTGGTGTAGAGTACTTGTGGTACTTTTCGTTGTTTGAATTTTTTAGACGATACAACATAAGTCTGCAGGAATTGCAAATGACGAGAGTCATGCGGGCATGCGATTGAGAAATGCTCGTGGTTTTTTTCCTTGTAGCATGAGACTACACCAACCAAGTGATCCATTGATGAAGAGCTACGGTTGCATGATGACGACGTCGGAGAGCCCGCTTTCCCACCCTGACCAGACGCCGATAATGGGGTTTTTCCCTGCATCGTAATACAATTTTTACCTGCGTTTGTCATGACGGCATGAACGCCGTTTACCCAGGAACTCAGCCAATGTGGCTCCGTTGCCCACCGTCACCACGTGGAGGTGCCCTGGTTACAGACACAGGCGAATAATGCTAGCAACAAGCGGTTACGAAACTCTAGACATTTACTGCTATTA
>NC_046658.1:6785823-6808965 GCF_010883055.1 Belonocnema kinseyi
AATTGTGTTTCGTGAGGTTAGGTTAGGTTAGATTTATTTCTAGGTTAGGCTCGAGTTGACCCATTCGATGTAGCACACATTTTCTACTGGGAAAATATGCTTTCAGACCTATACGTGTAGTTCAATAAATTTCTCTTAATTCAGGTTAGGTGAGCTCAGGTTCTGTTGGGTAAAGTTATATTAAATAAGTTGATATTAGGCAAGGGTTGATCCTTCACAGTTGTCGACATGTTTTTGAAGTGAAAATTTGCATCACTGGCATTATTTTGAAATTTATTTGCCTCAGTGCATGATTTGTCGTAATTTTTTGAGGTTATGGCTCAACCATAACGTGATGGGTGATTTTTGATACCGAATTTGAATTTAGCGCCCCAAAATCCATAAGAATACGTGTGTCTTGTTACCAGATCCGCACACTTTTTTTTGTATGGTTGTGTTATTAAGCACAAACTATCTTTCACCCCACTGAAAATGTTTCATTATCTGGGCGATATTTGAAAATGAATCGTTAGAAAGAGTATTACTACATTCAAACAGTTTGCAATAAACAAGGCTATAATTGATTTAACACAACACAGTTACCTCTTGAGTTTATCGAGGGAATTTTCATCGGGGACGATGATGATTTCAAGAAGGGAGGAATGTTACATCCCAAAATTTAGAAATTTTATGTAACCCTTATAACTAAGCATAATCTACCTTATCATACATGGCATAGGATAAGGCCACCACTTTTGAACTAACTTTTCACCGATCTTCTCTCAGTTCTAACCCATATATGATAACCGACTACGGTCGATAAGAAAGAAACCATAAGGTACTTAAAAGATATACCATGGAAAGGTAACAACTCAGAGAATACTGATGCGCGGTCATTAAGAATCTGTAATGCGAAGCTTACTCGTTATAAAATAATTATAGATCGTTAAACATGCGAATGTATTTATACTTTCAACAAATTAAAACAATAACAAAATCAAGTGAAAATCATGTAAAGTATGAATACACGCGTGCGTTTAAATTATGTAATCTCTATTATATTTGCATACACTTGTTCATCATAACTAGTGGCCCACTTAGTGGAATAAGAGGTATATGGTCAGACACACTGTAATTAAAAGTGTCTATGGGTTACGCCAACACCCAATTTGCATTCCTGCAAAAAGAGCAAGATTGAGATACGCGACAACCAATCATCGCGACCCGCAGACTCTATTAGTCATTGCGTACGATAGCGTGGTTCCCGCGTATCAAATAACATATGAATGAATTTAAAGCAAATGTAAGCGAACGCCGGAAGTTTCAATAGACAAGATACTAAACATCTTCACTCAAGAACGTTGTAACTTAATACTAATAATTATTTGAATTCAAATTTTAAGATGTACGTGACTCGTTGACAAAGTGACCAAACATGAACTGTACATGACCCGTTGACAAAGTGACCAAACATAATCTGTACGTGACCTATTCAAAACTCAAACGTATAAAAGCCCCTATGCTACCCCTAATAGCCGTCTTTAGTTCGTGGCAGTCACACTGTCAACTTAAAACTTCCATTGTACGAACCACTTGGAAAAAGTTGCGATCAAATCGACAAACGGGGAATATTCCTTAACGAAGAACCGCATTGTGTAGAGTCGCGTACTTGTATTTTCCATCATGAAATAATACGAAGTGCTAAGTGTAAACTAAGCCCCTTCAAGACTGAAGGGTAGCGTAAGTAATTCTTTTATTGTAAATTAATTTTATGTTCTAATGTTATAATAAATGTACCAATAACTTGTGAAAATTGCCATATTTTTGAGTTTTTAATGACACGCAATCCACGTAGGATTCACGAGTTACAACGATCCCACATTAAATAATTAGTCAGGCTTTACCACCCTGACTTAATCAGCCCTTTAACCTCCCTCACCTATCCCATTAACATACTACCCTCGCCTTTTGCTCGGGACGTAACAGAATCCGAAATAATTACGATTTTTTGTTCAATTTATTAGAATTTGACGAACATTTTACAAAAAATTAAAAAATATTTTTATTTCTATTTTACTTTTATTTTTTAGTTTTAAATAACTTTTAAATTGACTCGAATTTTTCCTACTATTTTGTAAAAGCCAGTAAAAGATGAAAACTTCTTCTGAATTTCCTATATTTTTTCCGGATCATCTGGAATCTTTAAAAAATTTGAATTTTCTTAAGTAGCTTAGGAAAATGATATTTGGAATGGAAGCTTCTAACGTGTCCCCTAAGGATTTACATTTTTCTTGCACCTTCTTTCCTATTCCTTTACACAACCTCCACACACTTGCTTGGTAGTGGGAGGGGGACCTACAGTTTAAGGTGGATTCCGAACCACCAAGAACAACAGCTTTAAGATCTTAGAGAAATCCTTTTTCTCTAGAGGTACCGGTCCCACGACACAGTGTTCACCGCATGGGCCACCGATGCTCTTCCAGCGTGCGAGGTGGGAATCGAACCCGCAAGTCGATGGAGTGGGTCGAAACCCTACACGTTTTAGCCCCCACGACCATTGTCTCACTTGGAAAATGATATTTACATACAGTTCTAAAAAAGCTGATAATATCTATTTCCTGGTTCTCAAATCTCATTACCTAATTTTATTTTAAATTCAAGTGTTTAAATTCTTTTTAAAAATAAATATTAAGTTATTCTCAATTTGTATCTTGCAGCAGAAATAATTTTTTCCCTAAAATCGAAAAATTACACGCACGGACGAAGTGCGATTAATGTTGATAGTACTACAAATTTACACAATCATGCAAGCTTTATGGCATAAATCGATATTCTTATAGCCTGTTATTGTCTATAATTAACTATAGTTATTTATGGACTTTGAATGAAAAGGGAATGATGTGATTTCGAAACAACAGAAATAATATTTTGGGGACTAGAATCTAGATTCCAGAATAAGCCACTCATGAGAAATTAACTTTTGTGCCAGAAAGGAATGGAATGAAATTGCCTCTTTTTAAAATTGAAAGTAATTTTGTTTGTCTCGAAAAGAACACCAAACGGTTGTGCCGCCGCGTCACGCTGCCGCCGCCGGACAGTTTTAAAAAACGTTTTTCTTTGTTCATAAACCTAATATCTCAAGATTGGCTCAACGGAATTGTATGAAATTTAAACTGAATACAGTTCACGTCATACGTAATAAGGGAAGAATACACACAAGATCTAAATATATTCTCCAAGGTCAGGAAGTTCATGGGAAATCGGGTACTTTTAATATTTTATGAATAAACTGACTCAAACTTTTAGAAATAATGATACATTTTTTTATATTAACACTTAAATGTCTTTATTTACATCAACCAAAATAAAATCTAAAGGAAAATTAGTACCTCAGATTCTTCATTTTCCTGTTTTATCAAATTTTCCAGGAAAATTAAAATCCGAAGGTACCAATTGTCCTTTGGATTTCAGTTTGACCGATGTAAATAAACAAATTTAAGTGTTAATATAAAAAATTTTATCAGTGTTTCTGAAAATTTAAGTCAGTTTATTCATAAAATATTTACCCGATTTCCCATGGATATTCCGGCCTTGGAAATAATTTTTTTCTTGCGAGTATTTGCCCTTCATTAGGTATGTCATGAACTGTATTTAGTCTAAACTTCATTCAATTCCGTTCAGCCAATCTTGAGATATTAGGTTTATGAACAAAGAAAAACGTTTTTTACTACTGTGCACCGGCCATCTTACTTAGTCAAACAGGAGACGCAATAGCAGATAAATTAACAAATCGTCTGGCATCTTGGGGCCTTGATAAAATTTGGATACATTTGTTAATGCGAGAAAACGGTGGGAATATGGCCAAAGGACGCACAGTGAGCGACATAGGCAGAGAAGGGTGTACAACTCATACCCTTCAATTGGTCATTAAGAATACTATTGAAGGAAATGAAATGAAGAGCTTCTTGGAGCTGGAAATTTGTCTTCATTTATTTTCTGAGGCTGAAGACGACGATTCGAAAAGTTTGACGTGCGCAGAATGGGAGATCCTACACGAATTGACATATCTATTGCAGCCATTTGAAGAGGTCACAAAGTCTTTGATTTATAATAAATCATGTATATCTGATGTGATTCCAACCATAAGAACGTTACATTTTCTTTGTCGAAGCAGAAAGTAAGTTTGCTGTGGACCTACTTTATAGCAGCTTTGGAATCTAATTTGAAAAACCGATTTGAGGACTTAGAAAGCAACATCAACTTTACAATGTCGACATTCTTAGATTCACTTTTCAAAAATGTCTTTTTCCACGAACTGCTTTGACAAGATTAAGGAATGCATGGAAATGACTTTAGCAAAAGATGATAACGAAGCAAACGATAACGTCAACACAATTCCGATGGAAGAAGATTCCGGAAACCTGCAGATCATCACCTTCATCGAAATCGTGGGACAAAATGAAAGGAATGTTCCCAAATTTAAGCAAACTTGTGCACCGTTTCCTCTCCACGCCCTCAAGCAGCATATGCAACGAAAGGCTCTTTTCCGAATCAGGAAACATTTCCGACAATAGACGGAAAAATCTGCTGCCTATAAATGTGGAATTACTAACATTCCTGCATCACAATTTGCCACCGATAAACTTCAAATACTAGATGAGTAAAAACGACGAAATTACAATCGGCAAACTCATTTTAAGTTGCGGGCTAGGCTATGCAGCAGGATGAATCGAAAATACAAAATTGTGGAATTCCAAGTTAATTGAGTGCGAAATAGTAGTTTTTCCATTTTTTAAATGTTAATTCCTATTTAAGTGCCACCTCTTTTCAGGACAAATTTTTAACATCTGTGCAAATAACAGAATCATTTTTTTTTGGTACTTAAAAACTTTTTAGTGGCAGAAGTGCAGCATTGAGTAAAAAAAAATCGCGCCAAGTTTTCTAATGTATTTATATCCTGGAAAAAACACAAATGTTCATGTATGCAATTAAATAGTAATTCAACTTTAGAATTTTTTCCTTTGTGGTCCTCCAAGAATGTGAAAAAAAATGGAAAGTCAGGAAAACTTAGAGTCTGCAAATTAAATTTTGAAGATGTTCTAATTAATTATACTTTTTTAGGAACCCCAAACACCGAAACGCTAAATATTCTGGCTGTACTGCGATTTCGAATTTCAGGAAGTTATTTTGAGAAAAATTGGTTAAATTAAAAAAAGCAGCCGTCATATTGTCCTTTTCCAGCGAATTTCGAGACTTAAAAATGAGAATCTTGTGCTGAAATTTTCAGAAGTGTTTTATCATGTATAATGGGGCGTCTCTATGGTTCATAAAAAATTTATTTTGTTCCAATAATATAATTTTAATTGCGTGATACATTTTTGAAATTATATCTGTCTAGCACATATACTACATACTAGTTTTTGTACCAATTCACTTTATTACTTGATTAGTAAATAAGATTTGGCTGTAAATTAGTTACATTTAGTTACATAATGCACACAATTTAAGTAGTTTTCAAAAAAAAGTTTGATCAATTGAAATAGCATAATGTTAAGATTTGTTTAATTTTGGGATGTTACGGATTATAATATTGATCCAAAAACAATATTATATCAAAATGTACAAATTGGAATAATAAAATTTAATTTCAGGTCGACATCCGATCCAGAATCCATCAATGAATCCAGATTGATCACAAACTACAGTTGGAACTTTCGATGGGAATTAACATCACGTCGGTTTAATGAATTTTGCCAAAAATGACCTCATTTTGTTAAATTTTAATCAAGAGAAATTCAGCCAAGTTCTACTGGTACATGTAATATACATAGGCAGTGCTAATTTTTGAATAAATATCTATACATCCAAATTGAAAATGAACTTCTCTTAATTGAACATGCGAAAAACTGCAAATTCAACATTTATAATCAGTCAGAAAATAAGTAATAAAAACTAAGAGAGCGAATAATTTTATAAGATATGCCATATTTTTTATTTTGTAAATCCTCAAAAATCAAGTTCAAATTTTCAAAATTTGTTAGTTCTTATTTCTTATTACATCTCAGAAAAAATATGGTAATCGCCGCTTAATTTTCATCATAAGTTACGGTTTTTCCATTGAAATTTATTTTTTTAAATGAGCGCAAGGAAATTTCAAAAAAGTTGAATATCAAGGGAGAAATGAATAGTTCAAAAAAAATTAATTTATACTTTTTTTGCATCACCTTCATATAAAATTGCTAATGAGAAAGTTACACCTACAACTGAAATCATTTTGTGCTCCCTAAAGTAAGTTGTACATATATTGTAAATCTTACTATCATCAGTATAAACATATTACACTAAAAAAATTATAAAAAGTGTGGAAATTTTAAATGACTCAGATTTCTACTTTATAGAAAACTGGGAAAGTCTGCAGAAGGTGAGAGAAAAAAATGCACGTAGTAATCCATAACATTTTAGGCAAGCGCACATGTGTTTTTATTTAAAAGGCAGTATCGCATCCGACCAGAATTCAGCCGGAATTTCCCGGATAAATCCGGCTGGTTGGACGTTCGGTCTCCTGTCAATTCAGTTAACAGTAACCTCAACCGTTTCAAAATCTGCAGGAACAGTAAGACAGGTATAGCAGCATTATCCTGCGGCAGTATTGAGCCGGAGACCGGAATATGCCGAACGCAACACCTGACATATTGTTTGCCCCATCTCTATACCTTACCGCAATTTGCGTAGGGAAATTGAGAAAAACTCCGCGCTTGGTACACCCAAGCCGGAAGAGTGGCTGGAAAGGGTTTCGAGATTAGATCACTTAAGGAATATAGTTTATTCTAATCTGGGTCGCGCTTATGAATTACAGGCAATGTATTATAGCGAGAAGAAGCGTATTCTCAGTTTCCGAGTAGGTACTAAGTGCTTAAGAGAGATCGTAAAAAGTCCGATAAAGCCAAAGATTTAGCTCAAAAACTTAACGAAAAGTTTATAGGACCTTTTAAAATGAAAATGCGCACTGAAAAAATAAGCGTACTGAAAAATAATGAGGCAGATGGGACGCGGGATACAACTTAACTACGGAGATTTTAAATTGGGAGCCGGGTGTTCCTTTTTCTACAGTTACCGAGAAAATTAACTACTTCAGAAAAGCCAATAAACTGGGTTACGGGGACCGACTACGTCGCCACCTATGTGGAGGATTCCTTGATATATAGTATAAGGAAATGTATAACGAAGTGAGGTGGATGACGTGACTTTAATTTAAAGAGCGCATGGAGAAGAAGGGAGGGAAAGCGACGAGGGAAGATTCAGTCCGTTTTCGCTCTCCTAAGCCCAGGCTCCACTGGGGTCCAACATACAAGCAGTGTTGCAACTGTTATCAGCCGGAGAATTTTCGGGGGCAATGTCCATTTCCTTCGAGTGATCTAGTATGCTACACTTGTGACCATAAAGGTGAAACTAAGTACACTTGCCCAAACTGTGGTGTGTTACACCGGTCTGACCTAGTATTGGCTGGTAAGGACAAGCCCATGCCGGGCCAGTACATCATACGGAGATGGGAGATTGTGGAGCAGTACCTCAGACACATATACAGCGCGGCCCGGAATAATGGGTATCCCCGCCTCCCGGAATAGTCCCGGCTGTCGCGGTTGATACCGGCAGTTCCTAGGAGGATGACTCAGGGGATGAGTACACGAAACTCCCGCTGATTATTTTCTCTTCGGTTTAAGACCGCAATTTATTTTATTTTCAGTTTAAGACCACTAAGCATTTTCTTTTTAGTTTACGACCGTCGATTACTATGTTCGTTTTAAGACCGTTTGTTGTTTTCTTTTCGGTTTCCGACCATTGATTTTTTGTGACCGCTGATTACTTTGCTCGGTTTGAGATCGTTGTATTATCTTGCTGATTTAAGGCTGCCGATTGTTACTTGGGTTCATGATCACCGATTACTTTCTCATCCGTTGTCGACCGCCGCACAGGATTATGGTATTTGACAGTCATATGAAGGGTGAGATGGAGGCGTAACAATGAGAAACAAGAATTCACAAATTTAAAACGGAACTTGAACTAACGCCAAATTTTGTTGCCAGCGCCAGCGTCACTCGCTGCAAAACTGCCTCACTAGGAATTCATACTTCACACAGTCCCCCTTGCTGAAATCAGTCATGACTCGAAGTGGTAACTAGCTGGCTAAACTTAATTAAAGTGTCAACTTAACTTAACCTTTTTTTGAATTTTCACCAATTCCGGTTTAAATAATAAAGTAACTTTTGCCATCGATAGTTAAATTGTGGCTAGCTTTTAAGGTTCGTCGATTTCACAGATTGAAAAACGTGAAGCCTTATCGGGGTCAGAATTTTCAGGATTAAAGGTGGTTATTATAAATGCCTATACATCTGACTCAATAATTGATTTATGCACCTACGAGCACGAGCGTGAGAGTTTGAAAAATGGACAGCACATAAATTCACTCAACCACCATTTATTTATCAGGTACAGATGCAAGTCGCATCAAGTCGCGAAAACAAGTATTTAGGCTATGGCGGCCGGCTACCATCTGACTGGTGCGGCACGCGAACGAGTATTCCGGTAGAGAGGGAAGTCGCGAGACGAACGAGTACATGAGAAGTCCCGACGGAGAGGAGACTTCGAGTAAAATGCGACAAAGCATTGTTCGTTAGTTCGGAAACTCACCAGTCGCGGATGTACGAAGTTAGTCGGTACACTATCGGGTACTGCCACGCCATATACAGTTACTTCAGCTAACTAGATTTCACAGGATTTAACATGGAAACAATTCGAACCGAAATACTTTAATTCCGTTTCAATCTGTTCTGTATTGAATCATTACATTCTGCAACCGAAGACTTCATTAAACACTTCGAAGCACCTCGATCAATTTACGGAGTAAACTCACAGTTCATCACTATTACCTACTTCAAGTATCCTCTGTAGGAATTACTTCCAGCATTGATCACTTGAGCCACTTCTGACTTTCCGGAACTACTTGACACTGTGCAGTGACGTTAGGTATGACCTTTCGTCCGCACTTTTTGCATAGTAATTCAGTTGAAGTTCCAAGGCAGTCTTTTTAGATGTGGCCGAATTTGTTACAATTGTAACATTTAATGCCTCCTTCGTTGCCTAATGGTGATCTGCGATCAGGATTTGACTCTGATTTGCCAGATTCTTGTGTCGAACTCTTCTTTGTATCCTCGGGTGGCTTCGTTCTGAATATTCCATCCTCTTTTGTTCCACGGATTCTCTCCAGAAGATTATCTTCGGTCATCATAGTCCTCTTACGTTCAAATATATTAACTTCGAGTAGAGGTCTAGTACTTTTATTTATTTGTAAATTTTCATCGATACTATTGCGATCGCTTGTCGGTTCAAAGCTCAAAGCTTCAAATGACTCGAAGATTCCTGCACTTGCCGAAATTCCGGAATAAATTCATAGTTCGAAGTCAACTCAAAATAACTTTTCAATTAAAACCGTAGTCGTTACTTAACTGCATCAATGAATTGAGCATAAAAGTCATAAACTATTCTTTCCGACAAAAGCAAAACACAACACGACGCGGACTGAATGATAGCCCACTTCTGAAATGTTACAGGAATGAATTTTATTCGCAGGGTGGAGGGGGGGGGGGGTGACTTCGAATTCTGGAAGTGGCTATGGACCTAACGAAAGAAGCTAGGTAACCAATGAAAATATTTCAAGTGTGTAGCGTACAAAACTAGAAGACCGTGGTTTATGGGCTTCCGTTACCCACGGCGTTTTATCAACTTGGTAACTAGGCTTTAAACCTCGCACAAACGTGCGGGATCCCATTTCCAAAGGATTTGGTAGAATATCTTTTCTGACTATGATTGCAGCAATGAGCTGAGAGACTTGCCTGCTCTCCTTTTTTAATGCCTTTGCCTCTTTGACGGTCACCCTGCTTTATGTGGATACCTTAATCGTAGATTCACGGGTTTATCTGCTGAAAATTTTAAAGTTAATTACGCATACCTTCCCCCTCCCTGGTGGCACATGCTTCAGCCTGCCTGCTTAATGTGCCTCATTATTTGAATGAGTCAATGGCATGCACTAAAAAGAGGATCTTGAACTTTAATACGGCAATTAAATTTTTGATATAAAACGGTGTTGTAAATTGGACATTAGTTCACTGTTTTTATGAATTCTTTAATTTGTGTTCTCATTTTCGCGTTCACCAAGCAACAAGTTCTATTGATTTTATACAATTTCTAATACAAAGGTTTAATCTATTTATGATAAAGACCGCGCTTCATGGCGTCATTTTATTACTTAAAATGCTGTAGTTCTAATTGACTTGACCTAAACACGCATGTCTCCCTACCAGAATTGATCAGTCGCCACAATCTTCAGTCGTTTTTTAGTGTTCAAAACAAACGGCCTTATATCAACCATTCGATTTTATCTTTTTTACTATAGTTTTGGATTTCGCCCCACTCCTCGCTGCTAATCATTGCACGTGAACAGTAAGAACGCACAGTCGCACTAAAAAATTATTAGTAAGAATATTAAAAATGCTACCAGGAAAATTGTGTCCATTGCTCAATTACTAAATGAATCAGCCTAATCTCAACTATTTTAATTGATATATGATCTATCGCCCCTCTACCATTATCCAGGTTTCTGGGACTGAGCTACCGATATGTCCAGGTATAATGCGCCTTGATTCCTTTTGCATCTTTTTCATTCGACCATTTAAAGATATGGGTTATATCCAAGTGCATGTATGGGGCATAATAAAGCTAAATGTGGGATCTAAATTACCAGAACCGCGGTAAAAGTACATAAAAAATGTATTATTTTTCCAAAAATTATCTTGAAGCTTACTTCCAATATTTCTTTCACATAATGGCAGGCTGCAGCCATTATGATTTGAAAAAATTATTATATTTTCTATGAAAAAACGACGACCCTTATTACATATGTATATATTTTATTAAAAATTTGGCAGTAAATAAAATATATAGGCATATCACTAGACTATAAATTCTGGTGTATTAAAAATGTTTTATTGAAAAATGGTTTCCACTCTACAATGACAGAATACCATAATTTATATAACTTTGTAACAATAAAAAATTGCCTCTTTATAAGATTTCCAAGCTTACATGACTAAATATCCCAGTTAGCAACCTGATTACGAAAGCATAGTTTACATACACAATGAAAGCGATTTCAGTACGAATCACGAATTATTAAATAAGACATGAATACTGGCTTGTCTTTGCTACCTGGGTTAGAAAATTTTAATGCATTTTCTTCATAATTGAAACATGATCTATTTGATCAAAACACGTTCATATCTTGACATATTCATTGTTCTTACCCAGAAGATACCGCAAGTCTAAAATAGTTTTTTCTCTCTCTTGATTTAGTGTGTTTGCAAACACATCAATAGCGACAAGTACAATTTCATCAATGATTGAATGACTCACTACTGATTACTGATCATCGAAGGACATATTTCATCGTAGCCAAATCCTTTCAGTTCCTTATCTACATAGCTAGAAAGCAATATATTTTGTCCAATGTCGCGTAACGCGTCGACAAAGTGCAACAAAACCTCGAAAATAAAGTTCAGAATTCGTAAATCGTCTAAAAACTCGGCAACTTCGTCGTCTCGAAATTCGCGCTAAAGCCACATTCCCGTTTGCAAAAATTGAATAAACTATCGTGTCCATTATGTGGGACATATCGGTGATTCCAAATGATGAACGAATTAATCGATACTCTGTGCAGGATTGACAAAAAACTGCTGTTTTTTTTAAATACGAGAACATCGATGTGATATATTCTTAATTTACAATATTATAAATAAAAGAATTTTTGCTCTTATGTTTCTCTAGCAGTACCCTAAAATCTCCAAAGTATCTTAACTTGTCAGAAAACAGTTTCCGATAAAGTCACTTATCCAGTAACTACCTAAATACTACTTTAATCTGTCTCTCTCCTTTTTGCACTCGAAAGTTCAAAAATTACAAGAGCCAAATAGACAAAAGCTAGAAAACCTCGAAAAATAATATTCCCTTAAAATGTAGACATTCAGATGTTGACAATACCTCAAGAATCTTTAGTAGACTTTTAGATTTAATTTTAGGGAGAAGATTTTTCGAGATTTTTTCGCCAGATACTTTAATTGGCTCTAACTCATTAAGTTTATTTAAAAAAGATATAATCGATAGCATGTGGATATATTCGAACTCTTATATTTAGGTCCTGCCTGTTAGAATGAAGCTAATACGACAATTAATCACATCACAAATACAAATCCTAATTTCACTTACTATCAGTTTTTTATATTCCTCGAGTTTTCGTTTCTATTTCATTCTTACATCAGTATGATATCCCCGTTCAGCGCTGGTGCATGAATCTTTATGATGCACTGAAGCATACGAGTAAAAAATTTAATATAAAATTAAAGGTTATGAAGTATATTAACTGATAGACATAAAAAGTTAATCGCTTGACTAGCTTTTGATAATTATCAATCTTGGGATTCGCGACATTCCAGGATTCGAAATCATTTTTCATTTTTATAAATATTTTTGGCGATAACTTAGCATAATTCGGTGCAAGAAAGTTAATTAAATAGGTAGCCCCTGGGATACTTTCATTCGGAAATCATTTTGTTACCGTACATCGATTATACTCTAAATACAATATAGTGCTATGATCGTCGCATATTATAAATATTACAAGTACTTGCATTATTCGAAACCTCTCGCTAGTTTTTTCTTCTTTGACAGGTCCTTCTCCCTTCTGCAGTCTTCCAATTGCTTCTTTCACGCGTACGTGGATGATCGGAAAAAGATGCTAGTTATGAAAAGGACATGAGAGATGCCTCCTGTCTCAGTCCTTTTATTCATCTTCTTTTCATTAACTATCGAAACGCGTGAAATAGTCAGTCTTTCGTTTTTATTTTTACAATTATTTACTGTAAATTTCCGTTATGCACAAAAATATTATGGTTGTTGCAGCAAAGTCGTTTGAAACAACCCGTCGCGCGTAGAAACATATCCCTACTACTTCAAGCCACGAATCTCGATGCCTTGTAACTACGCTTTTTTACACTATTTATTTTCCTATGAATCTCGCTGTGCCCCGACTTTATTATGTATATATTAGGGTCCTCCAAAAAAAGAATTCAAGATTTTTGTCTAAAATGTGTCAAAAAAGGTTTGCTTTTGGTCTCAAAATGACTTCTGACTTTTTAAAGAGTTTAAACAAATATATTTAAGGCTCGCTCAAACTCATTTTTCCAAGAAACTATATATTTCTTAATTGCCGCTTTTAATGTATTATTTTACTTTGGCATACCTGGGCTGTATTACTTTGAGTAAAATACATAACCTGGATTTTTTACAGAATTAAAAAAAAGTAATTAATGGTTCTCGGAAGCACCTTTTTAAACGGTTTAAAAATTCTGTACAAAATCTGGACGATGTCTCTCAGTTAAAGTAATACACTACAGTTATACCAAAGTAAAGTAATCCATTCACAGCGTCAATGAAAATAGAATAAGTATTTCTTTGTTCAAAAATAGTAATGCAATTCAGGTATGCCAAAGTAAAATAATCCATTAACAGCGACAATTAAAATAACATAAGCATTATTTTGCAAAAATAGGCTTGCGTGACCTCTAAACACACACACACACACACATATTGAATTCATTTTCGTGGCGGAAAGTCGCTCCCATCTCGCTCATGCTTCCCCAACTACTATGAAATTGACCTTACGGTATATATTTTTGTATATATTGGCATATACTGTTGTATTAAGTGCTTGCGCACTTAATACAACGACTGAAAATTGAAGGCAGATATTGTAAATGTCAATTTCATAGTAGTTATAGGGGAAGCGTGAGCCTGAGTGATATATGAATAGATGGCAAATATGAACGCATTTGTCGCACTAATAAATATGACTTCATTTTTTATTTAAGAATTTTTTTACCACTTGAATTTTATGCGTATATATATATATATATATATATATATATATATAGTAAGGACGTTTACTATGTAGTCATAGGGAATATAATGATATAAACTCTCGCATACAATGCAACCCGTTTTGCATTTGTGTACTGCAAAAAAGTACTATAAAGGCGATTTTCATTCGGTTTCCAAAGGCTTCGAGACTCAGAAGACGTGCGCAAAATATAGGTATAATCTAATTCTGAAAAAAAGGTTATGTTCCCCAGGATTCAACGCGCATTTCAAATAAATAATTAGTAACGAATTTAAAAAAAATGTAACACAACATTAAAATTGTTCACAAATGCATTCGGGACGTGCATTAAATACTTTCTTAAAAATTAGAGTTGATTTTTACTAATGTAACGGTACGTGAGTGATATTTGACGTTTGGCAAGTGTCAAACTCGTTTTGTACTTCAAACTTAATTAATTAAATAAAGTGAATATCTGCAGGTTGTACGTAATTAATTGGTGATAAAATCGGTAGTTTTACTTATTGAATTAAATATGGGAATCAAACGCTTTTGACTAACTGCAACTAATATTGTAATCCGTATGATTATAAAAATTGCAACGATGAATCTGAGATTCAAATGATGAGAGGTAAGAAGCGCGGCGAATTATTCTTATAAGCTGGGTGCCCAGTGACCTTCAAATTTTCGTCTCCGCTACTATAGAATGTTAAAGTATACCATATTTCAAAAAAATAACTAAAGACTTCAAAATGTTTCAAAGATTTTAAAATATTTTAAAGGATTTTGAACACCAGATTTTAAAGATTTTAAAACATTTAAACGATTTGAAAAGGTTTCAAAACATTTTAGAAGATTTTTTTACTAATTATACAATTTAAATAATTCAAGAATTTCACCGAATAAAAAAGATTTCGCAAACAAAGATTTAGGAAAAAATTCCCAAAGAAACCACGTCCCGAGAATTTTTGTAAATACATTCTAATATTGTGTTACAATGTTATTAATTCGTACCTCATTATTTATCTGGAATGCGTGGTGAATCCTGGGGAACATAACCTTCTTTCAGAATTAGGTTGTACGTCTTTTGCGCACGCCATCTGAGGCTCGAAGCTTTTGGCCAATAAGCGCAAGATCTCGAGCGCGGGGGATCTAAAAACTGAATTAAAATCGCCTATTTACTACTTTTTTTAATTACACAGATGCACGACGGGTTGTAATGTATGCTTAAGGTATATCATTATTTTCCCTATGACTACATATTAAACGTGCTTACTGTGTATATATATATATACACGCATAAAATTCAAAAGTGGTAAAAAAATTCTCAAATTTAAAATTAAGTCATATTTATTAGTGCGACAAATACGTTCATATGTGCCATCTATTCATAATTCACTCACACTCACGCTTCCCTATAACTACTATGAAATTGACATTTACAATATCTGCCTTAAATTTTCAGTCGTTGTATTAAGTGCGCAAGCACCTTTAGACCAACCAGTTCATGAAACGACTAACGGGCCGCCCAGTATATGGTGTAAACAAAGTTCAATGAATATAATTTTATATAATCATCACTTAACCAGAGGTTTCGATTTTTTTAACAGAAGCAATGAGGGGTGGAAAATTTTATTAACAATAAAAGTTCAGTAGCGCTAAGCGAAGCTGTGACTCAAAGTTTAGGTGTCCAACGATTTTTGAAGTACCTACGTAATCCATATGTTTGCCAAAATTCTATTAAAAAATGTATTCGTGGGGAAAAATCATATATGTATGTAACAGTAGTTGCCACGACAGTCCTCCTTGTCCCAATTAGGCATTTTCTGTTATAATATGGCCGACCATCAGCTAAAATTATTTGACGTGACAAGTTAAAATGCGTAATAAATAGTTCATAACACTTCTTTTTAGTTTAAAAATAAACATTTGTAGCTACTAAATTTGGTTATTCACTCTTTTAACATTAATAAATTAAAATTTCATGTATGAACAGCCGCGAAAATGATACAACTTATAAGTAGTATCCTATTTATATTTTAGATGAGTACAAATTTTACAATGTATATAAATAAAACTTATCCAACTACATTCTATATGTGACAAAAAAATCAAGCATGAAGATATTGTAATGTGGCTCCCATTCCTTAAATCATGAAAATATATAAATTCTAAAATTAAAAAAATTTAAATATTAGAGTCCATTGTTTCCTTGGCTGAATTGAATGGAGCAAAAGTTTTATTTTACAGAACTCTCTGTGTGAAAATGATTATTATAGTAAAGTATGTTATTAAATACTTGGTTTAGGTAATCATAATTATGATCACATACAAATTATATTCATTGAATTTTATTAAACCATATGCTTGATAAGATACAGATGGATAGCCCGCGCACTTCAGAAAAAGATTTAAAAATCTAGATTGATTATGTAACTGTTAATTGTTACACAATAATCTTGATTTACGATGACAACAGTCAGCATTTCAAATAAATGAAATGCAAAAAAATCTTTTGAATTTAATACAGTCTGGAAGTTAATAACTAAATCAAAATGGATTTCTACAATTTTGATTCAGTAAAGGCATATTTCATTGATTATTCACGTAATAATGATACAAGTGTACAATTTCTTGTTTATACAGGATAGCAGAAGATAATTTTGTACATGATTGGTATATTTTCAATATAAAAGATAATATTTGTATTCGTCAATTTAAGTTTGATCATCGAATTCATGATAATTAAAACATGCATGTTCCAGTATGTTCCAGTAGTTGTGATACACTACCCGATGCAACTTAAATAAGAGACTATGTATGCTCGCGATCAGGGAGAATTTTAACGATTAGTAAAAACTGTGTGTACTTTAAAAGAAGTTATTCTTACGTATAGCCTATACGAAAATAGAAATAGATATCCAAGCTTCTATAGAGTCAGATGGTCGTTGACGCGGCAAATAGGAAGTTGAAATCAGTTCGCTTATTAAAATCAGAAGAATTCCATTTCCCGAAATGGATAACACAAAAACAATATTGCAAGTGTCACACAACTTTCCTTTTTCGGTTACTCATACACACCATAAAAAACCTAGCATAATATAATTATTTATTAATATAATATATATTTAGTGAATCGTCATTCGAAGTTGATCGCAGCGCACGACGAATTACTAAGTAAATCTACTAAATGCAAGAAAATCTTTATGCAACCATAGTCTTTTACTTATATTCAAAATCTATAAAAAGAGAGATCAATTTAATGTTTACATACACAAAAACATATGAAAATATTTAAATTCTAACAAGTATCAACAGGAATAATTTAATGTAAAATAATAATAATAATAACTGTGTTGAATAAATTATGCAAACCGACTTTATATTTCATATTTTAATTTTATAACATAGAACAGTCCTAAACAAAAATGATAATGTAAATTTAAGGTGTAAAATAGAAGAGAGAGAGAGAGAGAGAGAGTAATTCACATTACCAGCCATGTAAGTTCATCTAAAAACTATTAATTTATAAATAAATTATTAAAACCTTTCCTCTTAATAATAACTGTAAATACAGGGATGATTTTTTTTCGATTAATCACACTTTTATGATTATTAATTGAGCTAAGGTTAATAATCTAAGTAAATTAAAATGTAAGACTTTGAATGAAAAAAGATATTCCACTTCCTAAAGCTGCTAATTCAATTGCAAATAAATTATTCGTGATGCACTGCGTTCGACAAGGAATCGGTTTGTCATATATCATTATAGACCCAGTAAATAAGAACGAATCTATGAATCTAGTATCATTGGGTTTACCAAATTTTGTCAGTTTATAAATTTGATTTTACTGAGTGTCATTACAAATTGGTATATATGATCATCATAGACTGTTAATGATCATAAGTGAAAAAATAAATCGCTATGTATCCAAACTGGAAACAGCGTTCGATAAGAATCGTTTTATAAACACCCTGTGGTCACTCTCGTTCGACGATTGTAAGCAAATATTACACTGAAGTAATAAGGAACTTAGTGTCAAAATCTAGAAGTTCAGCATTATTAGTAGCTTGCATGTGATACCAATTTAACAACAGGTTGAGACTTAAGCCTCGCCGAAACCCCCAATAGCTTGTTCAGTCATTCGTAAGCATAAAGATTCGAGCCTGGAGTTGATTTCGGGTTCAGTCGTCTCCAATGTGCTGCTCGATTGACCGAGAAAATGATCTCTTGGTGCAGAGTACGTACGTTGTAAAGTTCGTTGCAATTGCTGTAAGTATATAAATCATAATTAGCTAAATCAAAATGCTGCATTAATAAATTAATTTTTATGAATTCAGTCCATACGAATAGGAAACTTCTGGAACTCCAAAAGTGTTGTAAATAACAATGGGTGTTAAAATTATTTACAAGAAAAAACTGGAATTTTTTAGAAATTTTACCATACCTGGCTTATTACAGCAAAAAAATAAAACATAAAAGGTTTTTAAGGTAATTAGAAATTGCAAGGAAGACAATATAATTTTTCTAAGACAGGTGAACTTTTTCTTGTTAAAATTGCCAGTCTTCATTTGATCGCAGTCTACCTACTCGACTTTCCCTCACGTCGCTCACTGAGCGCGAGCGCTGCGTCGAGCCTTGTCAGCGAAGGGCCCCTTAGGCATAATGAGAAATGAAATGCGAAACATAAAAAATGTCTCATTTTACTGTCAGCAATTTATAAATATTCTATTCGGAAGCTACGTTTTTTTGCGAGTCCAACGATAATTCACTTGCAATCAAAAGATTAACATTAGAATAAGTGGTCGCAGATTTTAGCTTCTGTTATTACACTGGCTAACTAGCATTATGGAACTTTACGTAGTGCAGCTAAAAATTCAACAGTGTCTTTTGTAGAAAATGCATCTGTTCAATTTTGTAGAAAACTTCACTGTTAAAAGTTCAACTGTTGAAATTCCTAGAAAATTCGAAAATTTTCAACTAAAAATGGAATCGTTGAATTTCCAGGTTAGAACATTAATTTTCATCAAAATAATTTATTTTTCGTCCAAAGAGATGAACTTTCAATTCAAATGATAAATCATTAACCAACAAGAAATATGAATTTTTAACAAAGAAGTTCAACTATTAAGTTGTTAAATTCATTAGTTTTCCGCTACTAATTCTTTAAATGTATGCTTGATGAGAACATTTTTCTCCTAATTTTTCTAAACAGAAACTTATATCCTAAAGTTGTTTAAAAAATATATGTATATTTTTATAATTATTATATATATTTCAATATCTATGACACAAGTATATATAATATTTATTATATAAAGGTTCCGCGCGGTCTAAGCCTTTTAAATGATTTATTTTTATGACATTTGAATCAAAACTGAACGTTGTAGGGCAATTGAAAGCTATTTATATTTTATCTACAAGGGATCTAGCGGTCTAAACTTGTTACCTGCAGTGTTCTACCGCTGGCTTTTTATTATTTTTCCCGGGCTCCCATGTTTCTGCGTTGTTTTTAAAACTGCGGGCAAGTTTTATATGTCAAAATGTTTGGAATCGCAAGCCGAAAATAGATGTGCTTGCAAATATTTAAAAAGGTATATTGAAACAATGTTCTTACTGTTATTAATTAAGACGCGTCGTTTAGATTCATCTTTTTAGCGATCTGCAGACGACAACATCGAAGATGACATGAAAGTAGCATAAAAAAACATTCGACACACACATACACTTAACTGCAAATACACTGCCATGTGTTTCACTAGCCTATTCTACGAGTAAACTGAGACGTTGTGAGAAAAAGCAAGGATTTCCTGTAAGACACGATAAGCAGTTAACAAATTCAGACGGCGGACCTATGCTCTAGATACCGAAACGCGATTTGCGTTAATCCATTAAAAAAAACTAAAAGGAATTTTGCCATTTTCCTTGTAGGATATTAAATCCATATAAAAAATGTTCCAGAAAATACAAAAACATCAATTTCGAAAAAAATGTCACTTAACAGGTTTAGACCACGGGTCATATATATCAAATTAAACAACTTTAAAGGAATACTTAAAATTGTATACTTTCAAAGAATTGGCAGCTATAAACTAATGAATTTTATAACTTAATTGTTTAACTAATTTTTTTAATAGAACTCAACAGTTGAATTGTCAACAGATGGATTTTCTACAAAAGAAACTGTTGCATTTTCAACTACACTACGAAAAAGTCCGTAATGCTAGTTAACCAGTGTCATAACATAAATTAAAATCTGGGACAACTAATTCTAATTTTAATTTTTTGATTGCAAGTGACATCGTTAGAATCGGAAAAAAGCGTGGATTCTGAATATAACATTTTTCAATTGTAGATTGTAAAATTATAACATTTTTATGTTTCGTATTTTATTCATCTCTATAAAAAAGGGGCCCCCATTGGCAAGGCTCGACACAGCGCTTGGGCTCAGTCAGTGACGTAAGGGAAGGTCGAGTGCAAAGGATAAGTCGACCAGGTAGACCGCGATCAAATGAAAATCTCCGTTAAAATAGGTGGTTTTATTATAGCCCTTTTGCCACATGCCGATTGGGCATGTGCTTATTATTTTCACGAGGTAACTTAGTTTTCAGTCCCCTGTATTTTTATCTTTTGTATGGAAAAAGCCTTTCAGTGAAATTTTCGAATTGGGATTTTTAATAAGCATCGGAAAACCGAAATTTGACCAATAGGCCTTTTCCAAATATTTGGTCTCTGCTACTTTCTATATTATGGCAATTTTTGAAATTTATAAATACGATGGTGGGAGCACGTGGTCATCTCAGCTCCTTCAACTAAAAAAAAGGTAAAAAATGTAAATGCAAATATATTGCACAAGACACCTTCTCAAGATTGCAGTAGATATCCCTATCCCTACAATTATATTTTCAAAATCTCGACAACCACCTCTTACACATTTAACATGGCCCACATCAGCTGGCTCTCAAATAAAACAGCTAAAAAAATTTAATTTACAAAAATCATACCAGACATTTCACAATACTATTTGACATCCCCATCTCCACAGTAATAATCAAAACCTCCCAAAAATCAACCCTGAAACGTTTAACATACCCCATCTCAGCTACCATAAAATAGCGATAACATTTTCAAACTAAAAATAATCAATCCATACAACTTCTTAATATTATAGTAGATATTTCTATCCCTGCAGAAATAATGAAGAACTCCTAAAACACACCTAGCACCTTTCACATTCCTCATCTCAGCTACACTTAACTAAAATAGCTTAAAAATTCAGATTACAATTAATTACCCCAGGCATAATTTTATAGATCCCTCGAGCGGAAAAAATTTGCAGTCGTGAACTACTGTTTACATGTTGCGCCGTCTTCGAGAAAAATGAGATTTTTAATAATTAAAAACGAAAAAATCATTATACACAAAAACGCGCAAGGTAAATGTCCCAGTAATTATGTCGGTGAAAATAATCTCAAAACTTGGTTATAAATTGAATTTATTGTTTAAGAAATATGTTAAAACTATAAATTAATAGTAGAATCCATTTATTGTAGCATGTTTTAATGACAAATGGAATTTCAATTAATTCAGATTGCATAAAAAGCAAGAAAATTGGCGTCGCGATTACTGAGACGTTTATTATAGTACGTTTTTTTCCTGCCTTGGCTCAAAATTATCGAGGGCGTCCCCAATGCGCTCACAAAAGAAAAACTGGAAGGCGATTATGTACCTTTTCACTTTCACTACTTCAAAATTGACGCATTATGAATATTTTAAATATGTATTCTCGATGTTTATTCTAAAATAGCAATTAGTCCAGACGCGAACCCCATTACTGTCAGATTGAGAAGGTCCGTTTGATTTTTTGTTATTATTATGTAAGATGGTCTTCACAATCGAAAACTGTCAAGCAGATCTCTGGCCGATGTGCCGTTGTCGAGATGTTCACAATTAATTATTTTTATATAAACGTTACATGAAACATTTAAAATTTGTATATTTTTTCTCCTCTTATTAGACAAGCTCATGAGACGCACTAGTTAATTGGGCAGTTGATCTTTCCGACGAATATATATTACACAGAATCAATTAAAGTGTAAGCATTCTACCAGCGCGACCTATAGATCGGGGACCTATAGACGGAACATCATCTGGAAAACATCGTGTGGCAACTAACAACGTCACCTTGCATAGAGATGCACTTCAGGGCGATATCATGATCTCACTCCTCTTTTTCCTCACATCATTGCTACTATCTCTTGAACTTCGCCATTCTAAAGTGTACTTTTGCGGCAAACATGGAAATCAAAAGAATAAGGTCACTCATGTATTCTAAATGGATGATCTTAAGATATATGCTAAAAATAAGGAATAAAAACCCCTAGCTCGAGGGATTGTCGAGGAAGAATCTCAGGAAATCGAAATGGAGTTAGGGTTAGAAAAATGCGCCAAGGTTTATTTAGAGCGAGGAAAATTTAAGGGCATTCCCCAAGACCCTCAGCTTTTCGACAGGAGCGCTATACGACACCCTGGCGCTGTAGATACCTATGCATACCTGGGTTCCACAGAGCCGCATTCAGAATGTGACATGTATAAAGGATACTCTCCGAAGCAGATACAAACGTCTCATCCGACAGATTTGGTCTTCCGAACTGTCGGCGAAGAACAAAGAAACGTTATGCACATCTTTTGTTCATGTGCATAACCTTTCTTGTCCCGATATTAAGAGATCTGAGCTCGTTCTTCGTCCATGGAACTACTCCAAATGAATAGAGTAGTACCGGGACGGCAAGCATGATCGTTGCAGATACTTTGTTCCTCGCCGACAGTTCGGAAGACCAAATCTGTCGGATGAGACGTTTGTATCTGCGTTTGTGGCACGCCACGACATTCTTGATTATAGCTGCAGGGCGTGCCATGCACACCTCGAGCATTTAGCTCACATACTATCTAGTTGTCCAACTCACGCGGGAACGACCTACATTCAAAGGCACAATGCGGCACTAAGAGTGCTTTATTACCATCTCTGTCACTCCTACGGCATTAACCTTAATATCGCTCCTCTAAATGCTCCAAAGGAAATTGTGTCAATTGTCGAGAATGGAAAGTGCCGCATATACTGGAACTTTATATTCTCGACAATTGTTTCTGTTGCTCACTCGAGGCCTGACATGGTTCT
>NC_046658.1:6809065-6810375 GCF_010883055.1 Belonocnema kinseyi
TTTGAAGCGAGGAAAACTTAATGGCATCCCTGAAGATCCTGAGCTCGTTGATAGAAGCGCTATACGACACCTTTGCGCTGGAGAGACTTATACATACCTGGGAGTGCCACAGAGCCGCATTCAGGATGTGACATCTATAAAGGATACTCTCCGAAGCTGATACAAACGTCTCATCCGGCAGATTTGGTCTTCCGAACTGTCGGCGAGGAACAAAGTATCTGCAACGAATATGCTTGCCGTCCCAGTAGTACTCTATGCATTTGGACTAGTTCCATGGACGAAGAACGAGCTCAGATCCCTTGATATCGGGACAAGAAAAGTTATGCACATGAACAAAAGCATGCCTCTTAAGTCTTCCGTTCCGCGACTGTACATCTCACGCCGTCAAGGTGGTGGCGGAATATTGAGTCTTGAATGTCTTCACAACAGGATTATTCTGGGTACAGCACATAGAGTTGCAAATGGAAGAGACCCTCTTCTTAAAATAGTCAGGAATCACGAACAAGTGGGCAAAGGAGCGTTTCTTTACAAAGCAGCGGATCAAATCAAATCTTATCTATCTCGAGTACTCACTCCTGAAAGCCCGGATTAAGAAAGCACAAGAGCAAAACTTTCGTGAACAGCTCCTCGATAAGAGGATGCACGGTATCTTCCACAGAAATGTGAAGGATCAGTCAATGTCTTGTGAGCTGATGTTTGCTTTCCTTAAATCGCCCGGATTGAAGTCTGGTACGGAGGTTTTCATTTTTGCATGCTAAGACGGTGTAATTTCCACCTTAACATACCGTCCCCACATTTTGAGCCCAGACATTCCTGATAATAGCTGCAGGGCGTGCCATGCACACCCTAAGCATTTAGCGCACATACTATCTAGTTATCCAACTCACTCGGAAGCATCATAGCCAAGGAGAATGAAAAGAAAGAGAGGTATCGAGACCTTAGAAGGGAGTTGCAACGATTGTACCCGGAGTATTCTGTTAAACTAATCGTCCTTATCATCGGCGCTCTTGGAGGTGCCAAGCTTTCACTTGCTAATGGCCTAAAAAGTATCCCTGCGTGTCAACAATATGCTAAAAGACTTGCGGGAAAAATTCAGAGGGCGGTAGTCCTTGGGTCACTCCGTGTTCTTAGGGTGCACGAGACTTTTGCTGGATCGTCGTATTGATTCCGTTACAGAGTGCAACCACCTATCTCACGGTCATGAGACGTGGTTGTGGCTTAAATTTTACCGCGATTTCGCTGGGAGTGGGTGCAATTTTCCAGATTAGCACCCACTCCCGGCGGAATCTTGCGGTTGTCCTTATGACAAA
>NC_046658.1:6810475-6812352 GCF_010883055.1 Belonocnema kinseyi
TCTAGAATCAAACCGAAGGGCCTATGACAAAGCCACCGAACGCGTCCTCGGGTTGCGGATAGAGGGTCCCTGTACCAAGGTCTAGAAAGGTGACCCTGGGATACCGGGCGATCTCTCAGAGTACGCAGCCTTATCCTTGCATGCGGGGATCTACAAGGATGGACGAAACCCTTTACCTAGCTTCTCGTGGGAACAAAAGTGAGAACACCAAACATAGTCGTAGTAAGTGCTGTTCAAAACAAGAGAACGCACAGGGCTCCCGACAATGTGTCGGACAACAATGCCGACCAATCTAGAGCTGTGGGAGCCAATGAAAATGGATTCAATGCGATGGATCGGCGGGATCTCGCGACCTTTGGGTGCACGGAGCGACTGAATCACGACTTGCTAGAGTGCTAAAATGTGAGTGTGGCCCCTGAACGGGGTTACATGGCACGGCTGCATGCTCTGTGCTGCGAGAAACATCCGGAGCTATTGCACTTGTCGCAGCAGCGTCTGCGAAAACCATGCTGAACTACTCCGAAAAAGGGGCTATGTAAGCGGAACGCCTACTCTACCATAGTTAGAACAAGCCGACAACAGAGAAAAAGAGGGGATACTAAGACCAACCGCAGACAGACATCCAATAGAGGAAGAGCGATGCTTTATCACCCGGAGAAACATCAACACCAAGGTTTCTCTCAAGCCTAAAGATCTGGCTGAAATGGATGACGAGCTTCGTGGACATTTTTCCGGAGAATCCGACCTCTGGGCTATCAATTATTGCGTGTATAATGCAGCGAGAGCTTTGGCCGATGCGAACCGTAAAACAAAACGAACGGTTGATCATAAGACTAAAAGACGAATGCATCAACTTGCCATAAAGATAGGCTGGGCAAGACAGTACGCGTCCCGCCTTCAGTGTGTGATTGACTACATCAAATCTGACAGGATTTTAACGCAAAGGTTCGAAAGTTCGCGCGCGAACTCCGGACCCGTTATCACACACTTAACAAGTCAAAGCTGCTGACCGTCAGGCAGCATATTGTTGAGAGAATACAGATACTATCTGACGCTAAGAGAAATCTAGAGCGAAGGGAGAGGTGGGTCAGAGAAAATAAACAATTTCTCTCTGACCCATCTCGACTCTTCCAAGACCCTCCAGTTACTGTCGAACACCCTCCCAAACCAGAGGAGGTCTAAGTATTTTGGAGAGAACTCTACGAAGTGCAGCGTAGACTGGACGAAGACTCAGAAAATATAAATAGCTTCAAGGAGTTATGTGATGCCCTCATAACACCTGATAAAGAATGGCCACCCATCATTGCCGATTCCGGAGTGGTTGGTGGAAGGGCGCACAATAATCCTGCCGAAAATAGGCAACTTAGCTGACCAGAAGAATTACAGCCCAATCACTTGTCTGAACATATTTTATAAGATATTCACAGCTATCCCATATGATAGGATTGTTCGGGCAATTGAACCTGTGTGGCAAGAAATGTACGAATAACGAGGCTCAAAGAAAGGCGTAGCGGTATGTCGGGAGAACCTGCTCATCAATAGATGTGTCTGCAAAGATGCAGCATTCTACCAGTGTGACCTATCGATGGCCTGGATTGATTTTTGGAAAGCTTTCGATTCGACCACCCATAGACTTATTATCTGACTTTTGGAAATCTTAAAGGTTCATCCGCAAATAGTTAAGTTCATAGAGAGATTGATGCCGCTTTGGAAAACCAGATTTACCGTCTCATCTACAAAAAAATCGTGTGACAACTAACAAGATCACCTTTGAAAGAGGTGTCTTTCAGGGCGACACCATGAGCCCACTTCTCTTTTGCCTTACATTATTGCCACTATCTCTAGCACTTCGCCATTCCGACGGGTAATTGTGCGGC
>NC_046658.1:6812452-6822279 GCF_010883055.1 Belonocnema kinseyi
CTATTTTCAATAACTACAAAGGATCTTGGAGTTTAACAGAACAGTTTAGGGAGACCAAACCTCAAAATATCATTTTGACTGTATGTGTTGACTTACGGCCCGTGCATAGTTTCACCATCAACGACGAGAAATTTACGTTCTGCATGTTCTTTTTTAATAGCGGACGCAGGTTGGGAAGAAAAATATGTATTTTTGCAGAATTCTGATTATTTACTATGTGCTACGCCGATCGAATAATTTTCATCGACGCAGGATGCAAATTTACACCAATAATTTTACAGTGCGCTATAGATTACTTGCGATACTTTTTGTTCTTGAAGAACTTGATTCATGTAATCAGAAAATTCTTCAATTCCCGGACATGATTCGCATTCATTGAAGTAACTTGTGAATTTTTCGTCAAATATTCCAAATTAACAGCATCAAAATCGCATTGAAATTATCATAAATTGTACATACACAAGCGCTGTGCGTCCCACTTTTGCTCCAGCGAGCACACACCAGTTTGTTCTCAATTCTGCGAATTTGCTTAAGACAATCGGAGCTTCAGGGTTCTGCTCTTTAAATTGATAATGCAATTGTTTTATGTCAGAAAGCAACAGTTGCTTCTGTACCTTCTTTCTTCGCCATCAATTCTCGCGGCCATCGTCTCCTTCTTATTTGGCATCACTCTACTATTGATGTCCTCTTCTTAGGCTAACAATCAGGAGCTACTGTAAGGATAGTCAAGCGGAGGGGATTATTTTCCGACAGATTAGAAGATTTTTTCTTCAGTTCATTCAGGAGTACTTTTATTCATATTCCCTGGATAAGCACTTCCTCTTGATTGTACATGATTCAGATCCTGTATCTGAATCTATTGCTTCTTCAGATATCGTACTATCCAGTGACTTCAATATGTCATCGTCAATGCACGTAGTCGCAAATGTTTTACATATTCTTGAATTCGCAGGTAAATGTGAAAATTTGATTGAAATTCGTTTTGAAAGTTTTCTTAAACGCTTACCGATATACCCATCGATATTTAAAGGATTAGCCCATCTATCTTGGGGACCATCCATATACCACGTGGACACTTTAGGGGGAGGGGGGTATGGCAAAATTCCACGCTTGACCACGAGGGGGGTCGGGCTAAAATCCACGTGGACCCACATTTCCCTAAATCTGTGGAAAATATACTGAAATGAGACAAGGTATACTCTAGGTATACTCGAACTTTTATATTGTGCTAGCGCACAATATAATTTTTATTTTCCTTTTTATTTTTATTATAATTTTTTTCACGACTTTTCCTTTGAAATTCGAATCATGTTTAAGCTCACGTTCATAAGCAAATCCGAATTTTTCAGCTAATTCATCGCTCCTTTTCGACTTCTTGTAGTCCGGGCGCTCGCGGTAATTCCATGGACATCATTTCAGTACTCACTAAAATTTTAGATTCTTTTGTTTTCATAGTCAACAGTTCGAAATTGGTTGACTTACTAACAGCTGTTAGTGCATTTTGCAACAATTTATCGTTAAACTGGTCAAAAATTCGAGTGAAAAAACGTAATTTTAGTACTCTTGAAACCCACGGGGGATAATTGTTTGAATGCTAAGAACTAACAATAAGTTTGACTTGCAGCTTCTTGGTGTTGCCAAAATGGACTGGCAAACTGTCAAACATGTCAAAAATTCGAGTAAAAAAACGTCATTTTATTACTCTTCAAACCAACGTGGAATGATTGTTTGAATGCTAAAAACTAACAAGAAGTTTCACTGGAAGCTCCTCAGTGGTGCCAAAGTTGACTGGCAGGCTGTCAAACATGCCAAAAATTCTAGAAAAGAAACGTCATTTCAGTACTCTTGAAACCCATTGGGAAAACTAACGAAAAATTTGACTGGCAGCTTCTCGGTGGTCCTGAAGTTGATTGACAGACTGTCAAGCGTATAAAAAATGACAGGATCAAAATTAGAACAGTCATTTTAGTACTTCTGAAACGTATCTGGGATGATTTTTTAAGTGCTAAAAAGTAAGATCATAATTGATTGGCTGATCCTCAGTGGTGCTAAATTTGACTGAAACACCGTCTAGCATGTTGAAAATTCTAGTTAAAAAACGTTCTTTTGGTACTTTTTAAACTCATTGAGGATGATTGTTTTGATGCAAACAACTAACAAAGAATTTGACTGGCAGCTCCTGATTAGTTCGAAAGTTGACTGACATTTTAATCAGCAACCAAATGAAAGTTTTGTCCTTTTCATTAACTAAAATTTTCATCTATAGGATACTTCTCTAAAACTAATATGTATATAAAAAAAAGAAACTGCAAAAAATCTCACTTTTTAAGTAAATTAACAGCTCGCAGCAATGGGTTTCAAGAATACTAAAATGACGTTTCTTCACTTGAATTTTTGGCATGCTTGACTGTCTCCCAGTCAGCTTTGTCATCGCCGAGAAGCTGCCAAACTTTTTGTTAGTTCTTAGCATCCAAACAATCATTCCCAATGGGTTTCAACAGTACTAAGATAACGTTTCTTCACTCGAATTTTTGGCATGTTTGACAGCCTGCCAGTAAACTTTGGCACCACTCAGGAGCAGCCATTCAAACTTCTCGTTAGTTTTTATCATTGAAATAATCTTTCCCCGTGGGTTTAAAGAGTACTAAAATGACTTTTGTTCACTCGAACATTTGACATTTTTAATAGCCTGCCAGTCAACTTTGGCACCATTTAGGAGCTGCCACTCGAACTGCTTGGTAGTTCTTTGCACCTAAAAAATCATCCCCAATGGGTTTCAGGAGTACTAAAATGACGTTTTTTCACTCAAATTTTTGACATAATTTCCGATTTGATCAGGTTGATTTAAATTACTCGAAAGTTGATGTTTGACTCACATCTCCCGTATTGGATCCGCCATTTTAAACTCTCATATCTTGGCACCAGAATCGTGATCGGTGACCCCGAAAACCCCTTAGGAGCCACTTTCATTCAGCTTCGAGTAATTGTCCCTTTTTAATGAATGAAACTAAATAAACATCCATGATTTTTGCCCGTTTTAGGCACCACATTGGAGCCGATATATTGATTTTTCACAAAAACAATGATGCATTCGAAAGTACACGTCTAGACGAAGATTTTAAGCCCTTGGACGTCTTGATTGGTTGCAAAGAACTTTGGCCCAAAAATGACATCGGCTCCTAGTAGAACCGCGGCAAATCACACTTGTGGCCATGTCTCGCGATCTTTAGAAGTGCCTTGGCATATTTTTGGCAAGCTGTTATGGCTTTAAGGTTACGAACTAATAATAGCTTCGCACCTTCGAGAGTACCGATCACAAGGGAAATTACTTTAACCGAATATTTTGGGTACAGTCGTTGCAGCTGGCGTTTGAGGTATTGATACCTCTACTCCTTATACTTATCCTTAGTAATGATGTTATAGTCGGCCGGAGCCGGAAATTCGATCACGAATGTAGTTCATTTCTCGAAGGCTTGGAGAACGATGTCAAGCCACGAGTGTGCAATGGAGACGGTTGTCACAAGATTGTAGTTCCAGAAAATTTGGCACTTCTCGTTTTGGACAATTGACTCTCTCTCCCTCGGATCTTTCGGCAGGGCAGGGTCAAGGCCAACACCGTAAAAGCGATAAAAATGGTAATAAAGCACTGTTAGGGCCACATTATATCTGTAGAGATACGTCATCGTATCTCTACGGCACGGTATACTAATGTGAAAATTACACCCTCCTGGCACGCGAAAATGAATACCTCTGTACCTCAACTGAGCCCTGTGGATTTGAGAAAGCAAAACTTTGCTCTTTTGACAAGAACTATTCGTTTACTTTTCTGTAAAAGTTCCCGTACATTTTCTTCTCAAGTAGCTCTGGGCAGTATTTTCAACCTCTGCTTTCTTCACTTCGACTTTTAAAAAAGAAGCATCCGGATAGAGTACTCCACTTTCCTTACTTCTGATGTTAAAATTCAGGCCAAGGGTCTCGATAACCTAATATGCGGGTTTTTAAAGAAAATTTCCTTTGCCAATCATCTCGTGATTTCTGACCCTTTTTTAGGAGTTATGCAAGCTCTTATGCATATGCATGATCATACTTGTGGCGATGTCAAGGCCCTTAAGTTCGTTTCTCGTCCACTAAACCATCCCAAACGAGTAGAGTAGAACCGAGACTACAAGCAGGTCAAATCTACGATACCTTGTTCAACTCCGATATATTTGAAGACAAAACCTTTCCAACAAGATCTTTGTATCTGCTTCCGAGAGACTGCTTTCTTTCTTCAGATGAATTTTGGCACATTTGTCCAATGCAAAATAAATAACAATCTCTCCTGTGTACTACTTAGCCTCATGGTGTCATCCTGACAGGCGACCAAATGGAAGGTGACGTTGTTTTTTTGTCATTTGATATTATCCAGATGAAATAGTAAATCTAGTTTTCCAAAGTTGCATCAATCTCTATGCATTTAACTATATGTGGATGAACCTTCAATCTTTCCAACAGACAGATGTTAGTCTATGACTCTTTTGCCATAGAGGTTATTTTCTCATGCGCATATATCTAAAAATAGTCTCTATGGCAAATGTCACTAACTAGGTTTTTCTGTTGGACAGCAGATGAGTGGTTGAATCAAATGTATTCTGTTAGTTAATTCAGGCTATTGACAGGCCGCGTTGGTGGGCTGAAGCGTCTTTGCAGACGCACCTGTCAATTAGCAGGTTTTTCTCGGCATTCTGCTACACTTTCTTCGAGCCACGTTGTTCGTACATTTCTCTCCGCACAGGCTCAATTCTTCGAACAATCCTGTTGTTTCAGACCGCTGAAAAGATCTTATACAGTGTATTCAAACAACTTATTGGCCTGTAATTCTCAGGGTTGAACAAGTTGCCATTCTTCGGTAGGAGTATGGTGCGTCCTAACACCAGCCACTGCGGAATAGATGGGCGTTTCCGACTTTAAAAATGAGGTGAATATGCGAGCCAGATGCTGGTGTATAGAAGTAAACGTCTTCCACCAGAAGTTCTTGATAGAAGAAACAAGGAGACCGCTGAAGAGGCGCGATGCGTCAGCAAAAAACTATTGATGCTCACTAATACATCTCTTCCTCTTCTGTATTCTCTTATTTGCGTCAAATAACACCCTATTTCGTAAACAATATGCTGCTTGATTGTCAGCAGCTTTGACTTGTTCAGTGTGTGATCGAAGGTCATCAATTCTTGGGCGAACTTTCGAACCCTTTCCGTAAATGGTCTACCATATCTTATGTAGTAATCACACACTGAACACGGGACGCATTCTGTCTTGCCCATCCAATCTTCTTGTTCAGTTGAAATCACTATCATCTCTCAGAAGGTGCCTGCTTCCCGCGATTGTTCTCAATGTCGTTTCCTCATCTTCGCACTTAGCTTGTTCATGTAGCGGTTGAGGAAGCGCTCAGCCCACCTTGTCCAGTTTGCAAGAGGTAGGCACGTTGATTTCGCAATGACTGATGCGAAACGTGCTGAAGCTCTAAGTGTTTCTCGCACCAAAGAGTGTGCATACGCGCTATAAAGCCTCCTCTAGCAGGGATAATTCTGGCATCGTAGCAGTCTAGCAAGTCATCCTTGAGTTGACTCGTCCACTCAATGTGGATTTTTGAACCGCATTTACAACTGTTTGGTGCTTTTATAATGTCATTTTGTTACCACGAGGAGCTAGGGAAAGGGTTCGTCCGTCCTCGTAGAGTTCCGTATGCAAGGATAAGGCTTCTTACTCTGAGAGGTCGCCCTGTATCCGAGAGTCACGTTTAAGACACCTCACCCAGGTGCCATTCAGCATTTGGCACAGGTTTTACGCCTCTGCTTAGGCGTTATGCCTTTCGGACCATCCCTGCAAAACTATCCGCGATCGCTTACTACTTATTGTAACCATATTCAGCAGCAATTCGAGGAGGGTTGTGGATAGAGGGATATATATGGCCCCTGATATCGCCACACATAAGATCATGCAAATGCAAAAGAGCTTGCAAATCACTTCTTCCGTTCCGTGATTATACACCTCACGCCGTCAACACGAACGTGGACAACTGAATCTCTAGTGTCTTCATAACCAAATTGTTGTAAATATAACGCAAACATTTTTCAAAGTCAATTAACTCAAAAAATTTTAAATCCAAATCGGAAAACTGTTCCATTTGAAGCAATAAAAACTGATGTGCAAATCATTTGAAGCAATTTTAGGCTAGAAATATTAAAAATTGAAGGATTATATTTTTGTTATAAACTGAAGAATCCTTAGATTAAAAAAATGAGATTTTCTAAACATCTTTTAAATTGATTCGAACTCTTCTTAACATTTTTTACATCGTGCAAAAACAAAAATATTTCTTAAAATCGTCCAGATTAATTTGTGACAATTTTGGAAATCTTTTTAAGGCTTTCTAAATATTCTCTTCAAAGTAATTTAAAAAAATAAAAAGTCCCTTTCAATTTTCCCAAGAATCTTAATCAAATGTTTTTGATACTTTTGAAACCTTTCATAATTCTTAAAAAGCTTCCTAATTTTCTGTTCGAAATATAAAAAATGCCACATTTACTGGAATTCTTTCTAGGAATTATAGGCGAGCAATATTTCTTAAACATCAAAATTTAACAATTTAACTTGTAAATTAAATTTTTTCAAATAAAACAATTAAAATTAAAATGTTCACAGTTTAGTTTTTTATATGTTTACAATATTTGATTTATCACTACTCATATAACATAAAAAATCAAATATTTTTAAATATTAAGCAATTGTTTTTTTTTTCAATTAAAAAATTTCAATTTTTCAAATGTTTGACTAAAGCAATACTTTGAATTTAATAAAAGCCTTTAATTTAAAATATATTATTTTTAAGTTATTTTTCAATTGAAAATAGTTTACAAAGTTTCAACCGGGCATTTACAGTGCAAAACGTGTCATGCACTGACTGAGTACCGAGAACACATACTCTCTGGTTGTCCCACACCCGCGGAAACGACGTATCTCTAAATACATATTGCGGCACTAAGATTGCTTTATTACCATCCTTGTCGCTTTTATGGTGTTAGCCGCAACCCTGCCCCGTCGAAAGTTCTGAGGAAGTTAATTGTGTCAAAGGAGAAATGCCAAATTATCTCGAACTATGATTTTTGGGCAAGAGTCTCCGATGAACAGTCGACGCCTGAGATCGGTGTCGAAGACTTCGAGAAACTAACTATATTCGTGATCGAATTCTCGGCTACGACCACAAAAAAACCGCGGAACAGTCCTTGTGATCGGTACTCTTGGAGATGCGAAACTATTACTGTTTCGTAACCTTAAAACAGTATCCGCGTGCCACAAATATGTCTAGGCACTTGTGAGAATTCCAATAAACTTAGTAACTTCATAATTTACTATTTGTAAGAGTAGTATTTAAAATAGTAACCTTATATTCTGTTTTGCTATTGTCTTACTGTGAAAATAAATATTATAATACCAAATTTTTCAACCCAAAGTTTCTCCGTGTAATAGTTCTTTAACAAGTTATTGTACTTCGCTATATGTTAATTTAGTGAGAAACGAAATTATTTTTAATGAAATAAATTAACGAAGCAGCGAGCTGTGATAGAGCTTCAGTGCGCCCCCGTAAACCTTGCAAAGAGTCGATGGAAACAACGCCTTTGGATCTATGGCGTGCCTGCCATATGCGCGCTGACCGCCTGCTGCCAAGTTAACTGCATCACTAATAGACCTAACGTCATCCTCCGCAGAAAAATTGATATTAATAACAAAAGTAATTTAACATTCTAACATTAAAGTAACATTTGAACATTAAATCAAAGGCTATCTGAAATTAGAAGAAATAAGTCTCAAAAATAATAATTTTTAAATGAGAAGATGTTTATTAAAGTTTGCTAACAGCTAAGAATTATTTATATACGTTCATCAAATATAAGAATGCACATTATGCGGTATAATAAATAATATAATAGTATAATAAATAGCAAACATAGGTTATAGTTGCACGTGCGCAATATGATTTTCACATTTTTTTATGCGATATTGAACATTTAATCTTAAACATTTTGGAAAATATAGATTCTACGAAAAAGGGAAGCTTAGTTTCAGAATCAGCGTTTCAAAATACATAAAGAATATAATTAAAATAAAAATAACTTGAATTTTGTACCATATTATCATATAATGCTTTGTATATATGTTCAACCTACAAAAATGTGTACAATTTTTAAATTAAGAAGTTTAATCTCTATGCAATGTTTAAAGATTCAATTGAAATAAATGTTTGGGTATTGTTTATTTGCTTACCTAATTATTTTTTCACCAGCACTGAGTCATATTTTACTCGATACAAATGAATAAGAGGTTCGAAATGAGGACACAGGTGTCAAAAACTAAAAAAAAAAGGTACGATGCTATAACGATTCATCTGTACAATAATCGGCAATTTTTTTTATTTTTCCATATTGTATTAGGTAAGTAGTAAAGGCAAACCATGCTTGTATATAATTATACGTATATGTATAGATGCGTAAATTTAAGTGTGTTGCATCAATTTTAAACTAGAATCTTGTTTATATAATATTACTCGAAGAGAAAGCACATAGTGAAACTATTATAATAGTAGATAATAGTAATATTGTATTTGAAATATTTAAAATGCTGAAATTGTTGCAATGCACACGTAATTACGTAATACAATATGGAAAAATGAAAAACTTAGCCAATTCTCGTACACGTAAATCGCGATGATTTAGGACCAACAATATTTTATTTGATAATAGATTTTATGCTTTCACGATGATTCATTTTGATAAAAAGAGATATTTCGGGTTTCACTCGTGTAAAAAACTACGAATTGTTTGCCGACGTTTCGTGAACATTGCAGTTCACATCTTCAGGGCTGACCTGAAACTGAGGAATCAGGTCATGATGTTATTAGGTATACTTTCTACGATGCCTGTGATTCTTGGAAATTTGTTGTGTGCTTTTGCAATGACTGTTGTTTCATCAAATAAAATGTTATGACCTGTTTCGATATAATGTTCAGCTAGTGCTGATTGCGTGAAGTGTTTTAGCCTGACTTTACTTTCATGTTCCTTCATACGTTGGCTCACCGCTCTCCCGGTTTCTCCAATATAGACTTTGCCACAAGAACAAGGGATTTTATATACTCCTGGATCACTGAAGGATGCCTTTTTATCTTTAGGGTTATTCAGTAGTTGTCCTATTTTCGCAGGTGGTTTAAATATGGTTTGGATGTTGTGTTTGTTGAGAATTCTTCCTATTTGTTCTGTGACACCTTGGATGTAGGGTAGAGTGGTGGCTCATTTCCATGGTGAACTGGATATTAGGATGTAATTGATTGATAAAATCGAAAAACTTATTTAGTTCATCTCGTCCATATCGCCAGATGACAAATGTGTCATCAACGTAACGGAACCAGAATTCTGGTTTAAGTTTGGCATGGTTAAAGATTTTAGTTTCTAGATGTTCCATAAAAACATTGGCTATTACAGATGAGATAGGGGATCCCATTGCTGCCCCTGAGGTTTGTTCGTAGAATTGGTTATTGAACGAGAAGTAAGTATTATTGAGACATTGTTCTATCAAAGGTATAAGCTCGGAAGGGAAGTTTGTGAAAGATTTAATTATATTAATTGTATCTGAGATTGGCACTATCGAAACAGGTCATAACATTTTATTTGATGAAACAACAGTCATTGCAAAAGCACACAACAAATTTCCAAGAAAACATAGAGAAGCAATCGAAATTTTAAAACACCCTAATAACATCAATAGGGACAATGGATATAATACCAATCCGATTTGGC
>NC_046658.1:6822379-6843555 GCF_010883055.1 Belonocnema kinseyi
AATAGTCCCAAAATTCTAACAACTGAAAAATAATTTGGGAACATCTAAATCCAAATCGATTCTGCATAATACAAGTTTGCTTCTCGTTAAAGAAAGAATACAACATACCAAATTTCTTGTCCACACTACCTCTAAAAAATTATTAAAACTTCATCTTTTCCTATCAAACACCCTCAGTTTTGACATTTGGTCCACATTGGACCGCATATCCTTTGACCAATCCCAAAGGATTAAAGAGCTTTCCACCCAAAATCAAAAAACAAAATTTGACAAATTACTTCCAGTAAAGCAAACTAAACTAACAAATACAGTAAAAAACATCTCTGACCACCCTCTCAACAATGAAATGATTTCAGCCTTATCTAAAGGACATAATTTTGCTGTAGCTCCATCGAAAATCCCAAAAGAAGAAATAATCAGCAATTTAGAATCCACAATATATACCCTTTCACCCGAAAAAGCAAATGAAATACGACGAAGGATGGCCAACATTTTACGCCAAGCTCAAGTTCCATCCTCAAACTTAACGAATCAAGAAAAAACCGCAATTAAAGAACTCAATCAAAATAAAGATATTATAATATTACCCGCAGACAAAGGCAACACAACAGTAATAATGAATAAAGAAGACTATAACAACAAAATCATGGACCTTCTAACTGACGATACATATAAAAAACTTAAAAAGGACCCCACAAAAACAATAGTCAGTAAAACAAAGACTCTTCTCAAAGACTCTAAACTTGACAGCCAAACAATATCCAACTTAATTCCTACTAATCCCATCTCTCCAAAACTTTACGGGCTCCCAAAAATCCACAAGGAAAACATTCCACTCAGACCGATCGTCAGCGCAATAAACTCACTAACTTACAACCTAGCACGTTTTTTTGCGGCAAAACTAAACCCCTTTACAGGAAACTCCATCACTCACGTCACAAACTCATTTGACTTTATTAAAAAGATACAACAGATTCACATTTAACCCCAAGACATCATAGTGAGTTTCGACATAGTATCTCTTTTTACAAAAGTGCCAATCTCAGATACAATTAATATTATTAAATCTTTCACAAACTTCCCTTCCGAGCTTATACCTTTGATAGAACAATGTCTCAATAATACTTACTTCTCGTTCAATAACCAATTCTACGAACCTCAGGGGCAGCAATGGCATCCCCTATCTCATCTGTAGTAGCCAATGTTTTTATGGAACATCTAGAAACTAAAATCTTTAACCAAGCCACTTTTAAACCAGAATTCTGGTTCCGTTACGTTGATGACACATTTGTCATCTGGCGATATGGACGAGATGAACTAAATAAGTTTTTCGATTTTATCAAT
Organism: Belonocnema kinseyi; assembly: GCF_010883055.1. Lineage (NCBI taxonomy): Eukaryota > Metazoa > Arthropoda > Insecta > Hymenoptera > Cynipidae > Belonocnema > Belonocnema kinseyi. The sequence goes on from NC_046658.1 coordinate 6,823,724, forward strand.
CAATTACATCCTAATATCCAGTTCACCATGGAAATAGAACAAAACGGAAAATGCCTTTCTTGGACGTATTAGTTTACAAAAAATCTGATAACACATTAGGACATGAAGTTTACAGAAAACCCACGCATACAAACAGATATTTACATGCCTCCTCCCACCATCACCCATCTCAAAAACAATCGGTCATCAACTCCCTTGTATACAGAGCTGTCTCCATAACAGACAAAGATAACTTACAAAAGGAATTACAAAACGTTAAACAAATGCTAATACAGACCGATTACACAAACAAACAAATTGATAAATCAATATGAAAACATACTCAAAAAAGCAAGTCAATACAACCTACGAAAGAAAGAGAGAGAAAAATGACCACCACTCTACCCTACATCCAAGGTGTCACAGAACAAATAGGAATAATTCTTAACAAACACAACATCCAAACCATATTTAAACCATCTGCGAAAATAGGACAACTACTAAATAACCCTAAAGATAAAAAGACATCCTTCAGTGATCCAGGAGTATATAAAATCCCTTGTTCTTGTGGCAAAGTCTATATTGGAGAAACCGGGAGAGCGGTGAGCCAACGTATGAAGGAACATGAAAGTAAAGTCAGGCTAAAACACTTCACACAATCTGCACTAGCTGAACATCATATCGAAACAGGTCATAACATTTTATTTGATGAAACAACAGTCATTGCAAAAGCACACAACAAATTTCCAGAAAAACATAGAGAAGCAATCGAAATCTTAAAACACCCTAATAACATCAATAGGGACAATGTATATAATACCAATCCGATTTGGCTTTCCATTCTCCCGGATTTTTTAAAAAAGACTTGATTGGCCAATCAAGTTCGACCAGTCCCCACGGTGGGGCGCTCTGGCCAATCACAGGCATCGTAGAAAGTATACCTAAGAACATCATGACTTGATTCCTTAGTTTCAGGTCAGCCCTGAAGATGTGAACTGCAATGTTCACGAAACGTAGGCAAAAAATTTGTAGTTTTTTACACGAGTGAAACCCGAAATATCTCTTTTTATCAATATTTTATTTGTTGGATACCTACTTTACCGTTCTACTTTTGTACTCTTCGCCAGCATCGTATAGCAAGTTTTTTCACTACCTGAGACAGCATGGTAAGGTAATGGTAAGGTAATGGTAAAGTAATGTAGTTAAAGTTAGGCTGGAAGAGAAAAAGATGAATAAAGTGGCGGTCTTGGCATTGGAGGACTGGGAAAACAAGTTGGGTTTGATGCGAAATAAAAATAGGATAAAGGATAAGGGAGTTTTCATCGGCCAAGATCTAACGCGGAAGGAAAGGGATGTACAGAGAATGCTGAACGACGGGTCTAGGAGGAAGATAAGTGAAGAGAGAACGGCGAAGATACGGTATAGAAAAATAAAAATAGAGGAGATATTGTGGGTGTGAGATGAGGAGCAAGAGGTGTTGAATAGTATAGGTGAAGGCTCGAGGAGGCAGTCAGAGGATGAAAAGGATTAAAGAACGGGTTGAAGACTTCCTACGCGGAAGGGAGGAGGGTATGTTGGTACTAGGACGAGACTTGAATGGGAGAGAGAAAGTTTTGAAAGAAGAACGAAGAATACGTTAATAAATAAAGAGGGGGAGATTCTGAGACTAGATAGGGGGTAGAGGCTGGGTGGTGGCGAATGCTATAATGGTATAGTCAAAGGGGACGAAGAGAGAGAATACACGTTTATGAGTAAGATCGGGGTATCGGTGATAAGAGTGTGTGGTCATGAATATGAAAGGTTGGCAGGAGCAAAGGGCAAAGAAGGAGACAAAGAAGGAACTGCGAAAATGGTGGAGCATGTAGAAATGAGGAAGGAGTTCAGGTTGATGAGCAAGAAGAAATAGCGGGAAAAGGAGAAAAATCTGGAAGAGGAGTTAAGAAGTGTTAACACAGAAGGGGATAAGAACAAGATGATTAATATATTTAGGAATCGTAGGGTGGAGATAAGTGAGAAAATAGAGAGTGAGAAATAGAGTGAACTTTTTTAAGAATTATTTCAGGGCTCAGATTCTCTCAAGAGAGATGAGGGGATTAGAAGAACGAGGAAGATAGATGGAGGGGAGCTGAATGACGAGGAAATAGAGAAACAGATAAGGGAGTTGAAAAAGTCTAAGTAAACTTTAAGTAGACTACCAGAATGATCGATTAACCAATACTTAGTGATCCAACATCAAAGGGGGGAGATGATAAATGGATATTTCAGGCCGTAATATCTATAAAACAACAGGTACTGAACAATAAACAGAACAAAGTTGCTGTTCCAGAAATGGAGTACGTGACGAGACTTATAGTTATATTAATGCTGGAGTTCCTGTTTACTGACACCACCGTGAAATCGAAAGATTTATGTTGGTACAGGAGAGAAGAAAAGAAAACACGAAAGCTACAGACAGGTCTCAACGGGAGAATACAGGGAGGATTCAGAACGAAAACACTGTGAATAAGCATGTGAACATAAAAGACGCAAAAAGCACAAAAAACAGCGAAACTATACTCACGGTACAAAACGAAGTAAGATAAGCGAGGCGCTAAAAAGAGAGCTAAAAGAGAAACCACCAGATCTACAGACGTATATTCTTATAAGAAGGAAGATAGTACCTGCCACAGACATGTACATGGTCTTATGAACCAGTTTAATAAATGGCTTTATTTCGAATAATCAGTAGACCCACGTTTCTGGAACTCATTTAATTTTATACAAGAACTAATAGTTAAGTAAATATTGACGATTTGACCAACACAAATAGTTATGTTAAAATGTAGTTATTAGATTAATAGTCGCCGATTATCGAAACCGTCTAATAATTCGAAAGGGCTTTTTCCCGTAGTCTTGTTTTGGGACTCATTGAGGTTCCGCTGTACCTCTTTAAGGAGTTTATCCCATTAGTTTCCCCTCTCGGTTTGCAAAAACGCTTCTTGCATGACCGGTATTAAATTTGATTTAACTCGTTCGACTAAGCCGTTCGCTTGGGGATCTTGTGGACTATTAAGTGAGTTTTTAATTCCGTATTATGAACATAATTTGCCAATATCTTCGGAAGTAAAACTCGTCCTTCTATCTGATATTATTTTGCCCGGCGCTCCGAAATCTAGAATTACGTTTTCCAGACTTTTGAGAACACTACTGCTTTAGTGTCTCTCACTGCTCTTAACAAAATGAACTTCATCAAGTTTTCGGTGATAACGAGTACATAGCGATTTTTAGACTAGTTTTCAGTTCAAAGACATTGAATGCAAGTCCTTATATGCTGGCGTACATAACGCTTCATGGCTGGGGAATAAAATACTTCGCGCATTTTGGCAAACAAACCGATCGTGACGGCAAATTTTCATCACTACTGCCATAAACTTTTTCACATGGGAGTTCTCTGTAGGAGGCTTCGACAGGAACGAATCTTCTCTCTCCATCACACCATCTGTAGTTACATCTGTAATTATATATCGACTTGATTCAACGGAATAGTCGCTTGGTCCCCAACTTTTTAAAGTGAGGCCTGAGTTGTGGATTTGCAGGTTAGTTTGCTGAGCTCTAGACTCTCTTATGGTACAAAGATTATTTTGCTTTCGTTTTCTCCATCATGCCAGCCTATTCAGATCCTTTAATTCTCTCAATTCACTGGAGACTGATCTTTTCGTACAATATTATATCATGTAACATACTATGGACATCCACATGTGTACGAGCTGCCATCGCGTTACACGTGTCTTTGGACCAAAGGCCCACAATTACTTCTTCTTTTATGTCGGCTACCTCCAAGCAGAGATTTACACACAGTTAAACTTTAGAGTAAATATACGTGCTCACAGATTCACCTTTGCCTTGCAAGCGTTCCAACATTTTTTTTCTACTTCGCGACATTACTTTCTTCGAGTACGAACGAATTTCCAGATGCGTCACAGAATACGTCCCACCTTGTTAAATGTGAGACTCTAAGTTTAAAATAATCCTTGGCTCCATCCTTAAAGGGCATTTTTGCAGTTTCAAGCGCGAAACTGTCCGGCCAGTGATGAAGCGATTTCATACTGTTCGCTCTGAGAATCCAATGTCTGGTGTGCGAAGTGCCAACTTGATGTATTTCGGGACTGTTTCGGTAGTGGGGACTGGAGCTACTAGGCTTTGATTATAATCTCGAAATGTGTAACCTCTTGTTAAATAATTATTTAATAAGCGCTTACACAGCTCAGGTATCATCTGTTCTTGTCTTCGCCCATCTTCAAACAATGCAAACATGGTTTGTTTTAAGGTAAATACATGTAAATACATGAAAATCTAGACCTTTTAACTCAAAATGGCTCTGTGACTACACCTATAGAAAAAAGTACTAACCGACTGCATAATTTGCATGGAGATGTGTCGTATGTGTTACATGTAAGAAAAAGTGAAAGAAAGTGTTGGAAATACACTACTGGCGCAGTACTGTCTCTTTACTAGGCGAGCACCGACTGGTAATACTTCGCAGTAATGACGTAAGATACCGGCGCGGTACTGCATAATAGTATTGGTTCTTTACTAGTAAACCGCTGACATACGAAAATTCCGGAACTAATTTTAAAAATGACAAAAATCATTCAACTGTTTTTAGGGCCATCCATTCATCATCACACAAGTGCATATGGTCCAAATATTTAAAACTTTTGTTTATTTTTAACACCATTTATGTATGGAAACAATATAAGGAAACATTTCTGGAAGTTATTTTTGGCCCAGAATGTACTTTGATAAATTAAAATATGTAAAGAATTGTGACATTTGTAGAAGAATAAAACCGAAAGTGAATGATCAGAGAGGAAAAAGAATAATTGAGGAACCATAGGTAGTTGAAGCATCAGATAAAATGAATCCTTTAACAATATCAAAGTCAAAAAACGAATATATTTTATTATTTGTAGAAATTTTCACAAAATAGGTAGAAATAAGAGCTTTTAATAATAAATTAACATCAAAATATAAACCGGCTAGCATCGAAGTTGTGATATTCGGCCAATTCGAAACTAGGAAAGTAGACAAAAGAATTAATAAACTGGCAGAAGAGAAGAAGTTCTTCAATAACGAGGAAGGAAGAGACAAAAGAAGGAAGCCGAGATAAAACTTGAGACAGCAATGGAAATAACTGAAAAGCAAGAGAAGGAAAGAGAAGCATATAAAAGATTGGAGAGGGGAACAGAAATCCTTACAAGGATGGAATTATACACACGCAGAAGTGAAAAAGATGCTACAGGAAAGAAATTATGCAAAACGGCTTCCAGTTCTGGATGCAGGAACCCTTTTACAGCGAAACAATGCATGCTTCACTAGCCACTTCATATTAATCTAACATTTTGGGGTGCTCCCCGTGGATAGGTTTCTGTCTCCATTGTATTTTTAATTCCTTTAGGATTTCTGTCCTGATATTCAAGGCCTCATCTGAGGATAAATTCAAGGGCGTGTGAGCAAGATGGGTTTTACAGATGACGCTGTAAAGCGCAATATTTCGTTTCCTATTAAAATATTCTCGCAACTGTATAACTTGTGACTTCACAATTTTTTGACATCCACAACGCCCCTGCTCCCTGTATGTCGTAGTAAAACTACCCTTTCATTCAGTCGCTAAATGAATGTGTTGAATTTAGTGCTTCGTCATTTCTGCGTGGACGATTCTGTTTAACTTTTCAAGGTCGGTGTTAGACCATTTGCTAAGTCCGAAGACAGGGATGACATTAGTGCTAATTGCCCTGATTTCGTTTACCGAGTTGAACGGAATCTTTATAATCAATCTGAGTCACATAGTGAAGGCAGTCGTTAGGCTTGTCTGACCTATCTTATGCTGAATACCCTTATATTTAATAATAATCAGATATTTATATGACTCTGCGGCCCCTAATTCCCCCCTGGTTAAATACACTGTTCTGCATTTATTTAATCCGAACTCCATGTGGATATCATTGGAAAACCGCCCTGTGACAGCGATCACTTGCTGCAGTTTCTGAGCAGAACTAGCGTATAGCTTCAGGTCCTCTATGTACAGAAGATGGGTCACTTGATGAACATCCTCATTATCATGTATTGTAAGCCCATGAGGCATGCTGTTTAGTGTTTTGCTCAATGGGTTTAACGATAAACAGAATCATCGTGTGCTGAAGGAGTCTCCTTGAAATATACCTGCCATGATGCGTATTTATCCAGTTATCCTTGGTTGTCCATGATCTAGGAAAATCCTAGATAACAAACTAAACTGCGCGAAGCATCTTGAGATCCATAAGCATGAAGTTTGTTATGACATTTTAGATGTGCAGAAGAGCCTTTGGTTTGACGTGGGGTCAAGGGCAATAAATGATTGGTGGTCACGGATAAAAGTTGAAACTATGTAGGGCAGACTGTGACGATTACATAGGCTAGCGTTTCGGGGTGTAGTGGGAGTAATCAGGACTAAGCCCACAGCGGCGATAGGATTCATACTCAGTGAAGAACCCATACACACTGCGATAACTGATAAATTGGCTCACAAGATGCGCCGTCGGGCAACAGCAAATGAATGGAGTTGACGGGTTGACGCACTAGGCTCCAAAGTGACATCAGCATACTGTCAATTCTAGAAATTCGGCAAAATAAAATGATAAAAACACTTCAACTTAACTAAGAGTTTCCACACCTGCATCCCAATCAGGGATATACACAAAGTAAATAGCATCTTAATGCATCGGGATGACCATCAAAAGCTGGATCCGGTGAAGCATTGGGAGTATTGAGAACAAACCCAGGATTGCCAAAAGGCTAAAGATATCCTGGGCTATACGTAACCAATGGACAGCGCCAAGGAAATCCTGGGATTACCCAAAGAAGAAATACGGACAGTAGTTCAGATGCTTACACTGCACATCCACCTGAACTATCACATGAACAAAGTAGGGTACAAGCACACAAAAAATGCAAGAAATACGGCAAGGATGATGAAATATCTCTGTATGCCTTATCCCAGTGTCCAGCATTAGCTAGGCTCAAGCAACAAAATCCTTGGGGCCCAGTTCATGGGATTTGAGAAAATTATAATGCGATCAGAGGCTGACCTAGAGGCTTTACAAAGAGGCCTGGTACCAACTACTGAGAGCGAATAGTTAAATATGTGGCACAATGGGATTTATAGCTGGAGCACTAGAGGGGCTCGATTATTGGGGCACCTTGCCAGTCTATAAACTAAACTGAACTAACTAAACTATATTCTTTCTGCGCCATTACGCGGTAACCATTAATAATGTGTTCCACCGTTTTGTTGGTATCTCCAAATAATCGGCACCTGTCACCCTCTTTAATGGAACACGTGCTTGAAATCATTTCTGGCGCTGACCACCCTGTCCTGAATCGCAGCGACGAACTCTTCCGTTTCTGGAAACAGGATGCCCTTTTTCAGTCAAATATTGAATGCTATACTATCCACTTTTTGTTTATGGAACGTTTTGGGGTGCTGACCAAGGATAATTTCTTGTCTCCATTGAGTTTCTAATTCCTGGTTGGGTTTTGCCTTGATATTTAAGGCTTCCAATGAGAAAAAAATCCAAATTCTTGATAGCCAAGTTGAGGGAACACTTTAGAAACTTTTTAACGAAGCTTATAGTGTGATGGAAGGTATCTGTCTACAAATTGTAGGTAAAAGGTTAAATAGATACTCAGGAGGTTTGTTCTGAAAACGAGTGTAGAGCAAATTGCCAATCAGAAATTGTCTTCTCTTGGCAATATTAAGCAGACTAAACTTATATTGGTATAAAGTTATGTTTTAATATTTAGGCAAATTGCAGATAGAACAGGCACTGCCATTTAATGCACGCTTAGGTTTTAAATTGAAAATTTCCGTCAAATTGCCTTATAATAAACAACCGTAGTCAAAGTGGAGCAAAATTAAAGTTTTTACCAAAAGTATCCGAGTGAAGATAGACTAAGATTCTTTATTCTTACATAATTGTTGCAATATTCTGTACGTTTTTCTCGAGAAGCCATGTACCTGATCCTTTTAGGACAAGGTACCGCTATAGAGATATCCCAGATATTTAACCATTTCCGAGAAAAGAAAAATAAGACTCTCGATACAAAGGGACTGAAATGATGCCTGAGTTTCAAGCGAAGGGCACAAAGTAGGCCTGAAAAAAATTGCCTGACTATAAGGGAAGCAGTAAGAGTGCTACGCTTCGCCCGAAAACCTTATTTCATCGGGTTAATGCTCTTAGAGGTCTCGAAAAAATGTAAAAAGTTGGAGATGAACAATTCTTTCGAGTTTTTTAGATAATGCACATATAATAGAAATTGTCCGAAAGCCTTTCGGGGAAGTAGCTTTAGACATTTTGAGAACAGCGCAAATAGCTTTTTCAGATATCAGGGAAAATACCGACTTGTAGGGAAGCATTGTAAACATGCAAAAGAATAGGAAAGAAACTGGAAGGGCAAGTTTAATTATTTCAGGTGTTATGTCCTCGAAAGAAGTTGAAGTCAATAAATGTTGAATTAAGTGAGGTAGTCGAAGATGATGAAGACGAGTCTCAAACTGGGAATGCAAAAGTCTTTAAATGGTCATAAGGCGTAAAATTGCTACGAATAGATTCATGCTTGGGGGTTTCAGGTGTCAATGTCTTAGGAGATGCCAAATGACCTCTTTTACGTTTCTAAGTGCAATCTCCCTATTACTTGAACGCATCTCTGATTTTAGTTTAAGCTAGGTTCCTGATTTTACGATATTCAGCTAGTATTATATTGCTTTTTGTTCTTTGTGCAAGTCGGAGCTTGCTATCACATGTCCTAATCGATATTTTATTTTAGATGTGATCCAAGGCTGCATCTTTTTAAAGTTTTTAGGAACGTGTAGCAGAGTGGAGAATGCGGGGACTAAGTAATTAGTCCGAGTGTCAATTTTATTATTTATTTCTGTGTCTAGTAATATTTTTTCCAAATAAAGTCGACGAATTATTTTCAAACGAAAATTTGTATAGCTGTTTAATTTGAAGGCGACTGCGGTGGATTTCGTTAAATGCGCGTGGGATGGTTTTTGTTGGGTTTGTTGATTATTACTGTGGGTTGGGGATATAGTTCGACGTCTTGTGAAGGTGACTGGTGCGATTATTTTTTATTTGTTAGAATAATTTATGTAGTAGTTTTTCTGTGACAGGGATTGTTTTTGTAAATTAATTTTGATAGTTTTAAAGATCCCAAGAAATCCCAACATTCTGAGGGTTTTAATTTTTGTAATCACTCAAATTTCCTGTAGTGGATGTGCTAGCTGTCAACACCTCCAAAAATTCAGTTTTTTCAACTATGGTATGAAAAATTCACTACTCAACTATCAGTTGCTGTGATAATGTGAATCGCTCAGCGTCCGATAAAGCCTGCAATGGCTGCAGGCCTAGGCTTACAATAATTGTTTCAGGAATCGCTTGCAGACGCTAAAATCGATCTTATGGTGGGAGGTGTGATCAAAATTAATTCGCTCAATAAATGAAGATTAATTAAGATTTTAAGTATGTAAAGCAAAATGAACAGTACCCAAAATGTTGATATGAGGTTACATTATATGGGGTAAAATTTGCAAAGTATCCCCGCCTAAAATTTTGATTATTCAAACGTTGCCAGATTGTAGTTTTTGAATTTATGTCCAAAACCGGCATTTTTTTTTAATTCGGCTAGAAAAAAGTTTATTTTTTCTCTTGAAAAGCATCCCAAAACGAATATGTAATGGAAAGTATTAGTTGAGTTTTAGGAAGTAGTGCGAGCGCGGATGCTCAGCGCCAACTAGCTAGAGCGCTGCTGGGCGTGCTGTAGTGTCTCAGTGGTTCTAGTACTTGATCAAAATGATTTTTATGTTTAGGTGTAACAATTTTTTATTTTATTTTCACTTTTATGTATCTGGAGAACGATTCAGTTGTTCACAATATTACATTTTTAATACGGTTCCATTTTAGGAAAACAATAGTTAATAATAAAATAATAAATTAATTTGGTGGACGGCTTTGCTGGTCTGTTATATTGGTATATAAATAAGTTTCCGCCGTTTTCGAGAGATGGCTCCACCGACAAGATTACTTTGAAATCGTCATGCCAAACTGAAGAGCAGCTCGCAGAAAGATTGGGAGTGACTCAACAAGCGATTTCACACCGTCTCAAGACCATTGGTATGGTACAAAAGCAAGGAAATTGGGTTCCGCATGAACTTAAACCCAGAGACGTCGAGCGCCGTCTTTTCACGTGCGAACAACTTCTCCAAAGATAAAGTCGAAAGCGTTTTTTGCACGAAACAGTGACGGGCGATGAAAAGTAGATCTACTACGACAACCCAAAGCGTCGGAAATCGTGGGGTAAGCCCGGCCATGTACCAACTTCAACGGCCTAACTGAATATTTATGGCAAGAAGTTAATTTTGTGCATCTGGTGGGATCAGCTCTGAGTAATCTATTACGAGTCACTCCAGTCTAACGAAGCTATCACTGGAGAACGCTATCAACAGCAACTGTTGCAATTGAGCTGAGAATTGAAGCTTAAACGCCCCCAATATGCCAAAAGACATGACAAAGTGGTTTTTCAGCACGACAACGCTGGGCCACATGTTGCAAAAGTCGTCAAGGATACTTTGGAAGATTTACAATGGGATATCTTACCCCACGCGCCGTATTCATGAGACATTGCTTTTTCGGACTACCACTTGTTCCGGTGGATGGCTCACGCTCTAGTCAAGCAGCACTTCACTTTTTACGAAGAAGCCCAAAATTGGGTCGATTCATGGATAGCCTCAAAAGATGAAGAGTTTTTTCGACGTGGCATCCGAATGCTGCCAGAAAGATGGCAAAAAATAGTAGCTAACGACGAACGACATTTTGAAAAATAATTTAACGTATATTTTTTTACAATAAATTGATAATTTTTATTTTTAAAAAAACGGCGGAAACTTAGAGAAAGAAAATTGTCATCGCATAAACATTTCTAGTGGATTTCGTAATGAAATTGACTGTTAGAAAGAAAACGAAATTTTTGATTTTTAATCGAAATAGTTTAAATAATTAATATTCTTGTAAATTTGCAAAGCATCGTTGGAAAAAAAATCAACGTAAAGATATTAATAATAAATTCTACAAAGCAACATAGAAAAGAGTAGTTGAATAGAAATTCTTAGTGAACTCCGTATACAAATTTCCTCCCAGAAAGAAAGCCAAACTCTCAATTTTTCAATCTAAAATGATTAATTAATTAATAGTTCTTATAAATTTACAAAGCAACAAAGAAAATAGTAATTGAATAGTTATTCTTAGTTGAATCCGTAAACAAATTGATTCGTATAAAAAAGCCAAACTCTGTACTTTTAATCGAAATTGTATAAATAATTAATATTAGTTGTTATAAAATTGCAAAGCAACATAGAAAAGACCATACACATATTATACATAAAAAGCATAGTACAATAGGTAATAATAATACTGGTTATATGATTGATTGAGTGAATAATCACAGCAAAATATATGGCAAAACAAATTTCAAGAAAAAATTAACTAAAGAAAATGTTGATGAAGCAATATATTAAATTCAAAATAATCAATTGAAAAGATTATTCAATTACTGGGAGAAATGAAGAAATGGAAAAAATACTGAAATTAATTAAAATGAAACCTTTACCATTATAAATTTTTTATTCTTTTTTAATTCTTATGATTTTAGTTATTTACACTTGTCTATAGACCATTCGGTACATACAAGGATAGTTTCGTAGGGATATCTAAAAACATAAATCTCGTGTAGCCAGATGCATACACATACATACATACTAGGTTAAAACTATTATAAGCTATCTAATGATCTCCAATGCTTGCTGATAATCTTCACAATTAAGATAACAAAGTTTCTAACCGTAAAAGGATGAACGGAAAACAATACACCTAATCATTTATCGGAGTGATGTACATCAGTAGGATTTGTAAGAAACTTAGACTCAAACAAGTGCCGAGCAATCAGATAAAATATGGTAAAAAGTCTCATTATCGAGGTGGCAAATTTTACATCTCTCTTCTATATTAAAAGCAGACTTTCCACGGTCAATCAGAATTCGGCAAACATATATATTTGATAGTCTGAGCTGTGCAAAGATTCTTTTATAAAACAGAGGTAATCGCATGAGTAAATATGACTGTGTGCCGGATTGCATCGCTTAATGCGAAAAAATGAGCAAGTTCTTAGAGAGGGCGAGACGCTCGCCATCAAGGCTCTTATAGTAGGACTTATAGTTCCCAAGAATTATCTCTCCATCAGAGCTAATGGAGTGCAATGTGAGGTTCTACCATCTATCCACCAAACCACCTGCATGGAAAAACCCCCGGATTCTGGGAAAAGCAAATAAATTTGTTGTAAGGATCTTTTACTGCCAGGAACCTCAGCCTCTCGAAACACAATCTTGGGTATCGTGAATTGTACATTGTCGAAATTTTAATTAACCAAGATAAAATATTTTTTAAGGCCGTGTGAGATATATGGAAAGATCCAGTTTATAATCTCACTGCGTAGTTTGGTGTATTTTTGGGCAGGTGTAACAAAGTTACAAGTACCCCGCTATCGTACGGCCCTGTGGGCCCATGACACCCCCAGACCATATAAGCGTAAACTTGCCCCGGAGGCGAGTTGCCCTCTCGTCTGGTGCTCACTACACGCTCCGTGGGTTGGTACTTTGTTCGTCACTCCACACACCTGCGCTTCACGACGCCACCCGATCTTCCGGGATCATCCTCAAGGTCCTTAGTATCGAGCCGACGGCTGCATTCGTAGCACTAACGGACTTCCTTGTGGCTGGTAGAAACAAGCATGAACCAGAAAAAGGGGTACCTAAATACGTATATTGTTCAACCACTTCGATCCGGGAATCGCCAAATTTAAAAGATTTGAATTTCCTAGCAGATAAATTCTCTGATTTAGACAAAATTACAACTTTATTTTTTTTTGTGTCCACAATGAGATTATTTTCTTTTCAATAAGAATGAAGTGCTTTCAGTTTTCCGTTTAACTCAACCGGGGTATCTGCAAAAAGTACATAATCATCCGCATAACCAAGCAATAATATTTCCACTAAACTTTTTACGGAGAGGCCTCGACAACCTTGCTGGATAAAATAGTCTTCTAAATTGGAGATAAAAACCAAAAATTCGAACGGGCTTAAGACTTCACCCTGAAGGACACCCTGCGTAACTTTGACAAATTTGGTTGATGCCTTGCCACAGTCTTGACACAAATTGTCTTAGAAGAATAAAAGTGCTTTATAATATTAATTATTTTAGTGCTAAGACACAAAGGGTCGAATTTTCTCCACAATAAATGCTGCGAAACGGATGGAAAAGCCTTCTTAAAGTCGATGAAAGAAGCAAACACCATCGCGTATGGGTTCCTCAGATGTATTTGGATAATAGATATTAGCGTGAACAAGTTATCAAAACAACTCCTCTTTCTGAAACCCGACTGTGATTCGGAAATTAGATTTAATTCAGTTTCCTATAAGACCAATCGATCGAAAATAACTTGGGTAGAAATTTTTGCAATAAAATTAACAAGAGTGATGGGCCTGTAATTATCGGGGTCCTCAGAGTTACCCTTTTTGAAAATAATTGTAGTTGTTAACCTACCCCATTCTTTAGGGATTTTCTCCGTGTGCCTATTCTTGTTAAAAAGGTGGATCATATACAAGACGCAATCTTGTAGTAGATTTTTATAAAATCCATAGCTGATTCCGTAACAGCCATGAGCCTTTCCATCTTCACAATTTGCTAAACCTTTAATAACCTCTTACATAGTAAAAGAGCCATCCAATAAGGGATGAGCTAATTTTAACAGGTTTGCGTCAACAGCAGGCGTTAAGATTGGTCGTGGGTAAAAGTTTAATATATATTTATGCCAAGTATTTGCATCAATGCGAGCCAGGTGTTGTACTTTTGGACGCGATGCATTAATTACTTTCCAGAATTGTACCGAGTTTTTGCAATTTGCTATAATGTCAATTTGCGTTTGAATATGATTTCTTTTCTTAAATTCCTGAACTTATCTGAAATTGTTTTTCTATTCTTTGAGATAAGCTACTTTATATTCCTCTGAAAATTAATTTTCTCTGCAAATCTTTAATGCATCGGATATCCGTTTTCTCACATGGCGAAATTCTCCGTCGAACCATGGCTTACGTTTAAAATAAATAAAATTATAGTGCCTCTTTCGCATATCTAGCTCGAATGCAATATCTTTTCGTTTTAAGTTTTTGAACCAGAGCTTCGGTTAGACTGGTTGATTAAATAGAATATTATTTTAGAGGCCTATTACCAGTGGTTATTTGATGTTTGTACGACAGAGGTCTCTGTATTGTACGGTTCATAGGTAGAAGAACTACTATATCATAATCAATTTTTATAATGCGAAATTAATTGAAAACGCGAAAAAAATAAGTTCTAAAAAATTCACTGCGGACTGGGTATGAACCAACAACCTCCTCATTACATGTGAGGGGCGCTACCAATTGCGCTGCCGCAGCACCAACAATGAAAATTTTTAAACTTGTATTTCCTTAATTTCGATCGAAATTATTTTTCATAGATGTTATTATTTTAAGGACAGTTGTTCGCATATCTAGTTCGAATGCAATATCTTTTCGTTTTAAGTTTTTGAAACAGAGTTATAGAAACAGAGTTTCGGTTAGACTGGTTAATTAGATTGAATATTATTTTAGAGGCCTAATACCAGTGGCAGTGCCATCCTTGGCACAACAGGAAGATGGCCAGAAAAGGAAGCTAGACGTAATACGTGCAAATCAGAAAATAGGTGGAGGCCGTTCATACAGCACCATACAGGATCTATTATGATTGATCCTTGGGGTCCTATAAATATGAAATATGTTGGAAAGTCACTAGGATAGCGGCCATTTATAAGGACCAGTTTATTAACCTCTATAAAATCTACAATTTTTTCCCCTCTAGAATTGGAGACTTTGTCCCTAGAGGACATTTCTGAGTAAAAGGTGTTCACGTAGTAAAAAGCTCCAGGATTAAATTGGGTCAGATCTGATAACCTGCAGTTGAAATCCCTACCCATAACGATTGGTAAATCAGGGAATGAAATTTAAATCCGGTAAAATATGGAATTAAGATTCTCTAGGTAATCATTGAAGTCATCTAAGGGGGGAGTATAAACAAGACCGAGCACGAATCTGTCCAAACGAGGTTGAACTTTGAGAAAAATGTAGTTGCGTGATATCGGATCTCCTAAATTTCATAGGATATAATATTATATATATTATGAATAAACCATCCCTCCTAGCCCTTCCATCACAATTACTTCTAATAGCAGGGGATGAAATACTTTTGCAATCTGCGGATCGAAAGAGGTTAATTTCCACGCTCTCCAACTAAATCCCGCATAAACAGAGGATAAAAAAATTATTTAAACGATTACAGAGTTACCGGAAGAGTTGCACGGTGCAGCAACAGGTGCTGATCCTGTGATTTTTTTAAAATGATCAAATGGTTTAAAATCTAAAAAATAGTACATTTATTAATTTTTTATGAAAATTATACGAATTATAAATCATTCTTGTAAATTTGCAAAGTATCGTAGGAAAAAGTGATTGGAAATCTATTCTTTGATTCCGTAAACAAATTAGGCCATTTATTCGAAAAATGGACAAACTCCTGAATGTCTCATGAAAGTAGTTTGAATAATAATTCTTGAAAATGTGATTAGAATAATTAATCGGAAAGAAGTTATTAATTCAATTAGTAAAAAAATGGCCCTACTCGTTGAAAAATAGCCTAATTCTTAATTTTGTATTAAAGTTGTTTGAACACTTAATAATTATTGTAAATTTAACAAATAACGTAAAAAAGAGGCAGCTCAAAGACAATTTTAGTTAACTCCGTAAACATATTGTATTCATTAACTGAAAATACACAATATCTGAATGTGTTTATGGAAATTGTTTGTATGATTAATAATTATTGAAAATGTACAAAGTATCGTAGGAAATGCTACACGAAAGACAAAATGGTGCCTATTATTTAAAAAATAGCTAAACTCTCATTATGCTTATAAAAATTGTTTAAATATTTAATAATACTTGGGAATTTGAAAAGTAACATAAAAAAGATTATGGAAAAGATATTCTTACTTCAGCAAGTACAAAAAATGGTGCCTCTTTGAAAAATAGCCAAGCTTTGAATATGTCGATAAACATTGTTTAAATAATTAATAATTCCGGTGAATTTTGAAAGCATCATTGAAAAGAGTTATCGGATAGACACTCTTAGTTGACTCAGTAAACAAATTGACTCGTAGAAAAAAGTTGAAGATTAAAGAAATGTTAAAAAACAAATATGAGGCACAGTCGAATTCGGCACGATCGCTGTAACTTAATCGCTAGAAATGTTTACATCGATCATGTAAACAGATGCCTCGAACTTGCCCTGACGCAGCAGAGCTGGTGTAATGCTTTTTCTATCATTGTATGGGAAGTTTGGACCAACTTTCAAATATAGGTACATTCGTTATACGTAAACAGAAAAATCATTTTGTTTAAGTATTAGAACTACTGAGCCACGACAGCACGCCCAGCAGCGATGTAGCTAGTTGGGGCGGGGCACCCGCGCTCGTATTACCTCATACAACTCAACCAACACTTTCCATACCATATTCGCTTTGCGATACGTTTCAAAAGAAAAAATCAAGGTTTTTCCTAGCCTAATAAAAAAATAAATAAAAAATGCCGATTTTTGAAAAAAAATGCAAAAACATTTTTTTTTTAATGAAAAATCAAAGTTATGTACAATTGAATGTTAGCAGCCGGGGTGAATCAGAAAATTCGAGCCCCTGTATCTTGATAACCTGGTGTACTAGGTGTGCCCCCTTTACAGAATTTAAACACGTCCACTAGCACTACAATCTGGCAAAATTTGAATAAGATTGTCGACATCAAAATTTTAGGCGGGGACACTTGGCAAATTTTACCCCATACATAAATTAACGCAATGTCCTTAGCTGATATACGAAAATAGAAAATTTCCACGTTTACATGTTTTAACAGTAATTTTAATCACTCAAAGAATTAATCAGTGCAATAAGAGGTGCAACACTTGAAACTCCGCTACCATTGCATTGAATAGAAACAGGAAAGAATAATGAAAGA
Source organism: Belonocnema kinseyi (assembly GCF_010883055.1). Taxonomy (NCBI): domain Eukaryota; kingdom Metazoa; phylum Arthropoda; class Insecta; order Hymenoptera; family Cynipidae; genus Belonocnema; species Belonocnema kinseyi. The sequence continues at coordinate 6,840,909 of NC_046658.1, forward strand.
AAGCAGTGATAAATTCAGATTATAGCGGAAATAACAAATCAGTATTATGTATACAACTCCTCAAAATTTTATATTGCCTGAGTATATGTGATAATATTTCTTACCTCCAAATTGTTCTCCTGTAAGCTGGGTCGTTTTTCTGCTATGTGAACTGGCCTTAACGTACTCTGAGTGATGTGCGGACTTTGGTTGCTCTGCAAATAAGGGGTAGATATGCTGTTTCTGTGCGGACTACTCAGAAATGAGTTATGTAAATTTCCACTTGTTACATGACTCGAATTCAAACTCGGTTTTCTATTGTGATGAGTCTGTTGCTGGATACAGCAATATCTTCTATTATTGTAGTGATAGCTGTGTTGCCATCTGAAAAGACATTTCTATTAACATTTGTACATTTTAAAGTTTTTTCATCATTATTTGATGCTACTGATGGAAAAATAACCCATGCAATTACTATTTGCCCTTTCATTATCAATATTTCTGTCGCAGGCTTTTGCACAAAACTAGTTTTGAGCCGAATTCCCAGACATTCGGCTAAACTTCGACAGATAGACTAATTTTCATTTTAATCATCAATTTTAGTCGGACTGACGGGTCAACTTAGGAAGTTAGTCTAAAAGTCATCTTTTAAGCTAACTTTCTATGGATTGTAATAAAACTCCATTAATCTCCATTGCTGAACTCTAGTAATCATTACGAATCCTCTATTCGTCCTGGAATCAGTTGGAAAAAACGAAGCGTGCACAACTAGTGACATTAAACTGATCAACCAAGCTATTCTGGCTGCATAACAAAATATACTGCTCGAATATAGTATCTACATTTCAGTATATTTCATAAGAAATTATAGTAAAATACAGTCAACACAGCTGGCGATTATTTTAATGTCCCATTAAGTCTTAAGAAGATAGAATAGAATACGACTTGCAGACTAACTTCTGAAGCTGTTACGGCCAATTTTAATTGTCGATTAAAATGAAAATATGTCTATCCGTCAAGATTGAGCCAAATTCTTAACAATACAGCAAAGAGCCAGATTGACCCAGATATTAGGATATGGCGAATACATATTTTTTTTTACACAATGCGTGAAGATTATGTTGAAATTATGAAGTTTTCAATATCCGAAAGAATGAAATTCTTTCTTTTTACATCTGGGAAAACATTAGTTTGAAATGATAAGGAAGGACCTTATAATATATAAAAACTGAATTTCCAAGATGGAGACGGGGCATGCTGATCCACCTTCACAAATTTCTTTTTTTTTACAAAATTTTGATATTTATCACGGCATAATCAATATTTATAATGGTCTAAAAAGTAATTAACAGTATCATACTCAGATTTTTATTTAAAAGATTTGACATGTTTTTTAAATTTATGGAACTCGCATACCAATACGAACTAATGAAATTATAAAATAATGTTTTAACAACAAAATGTGATCTTGCTTCTCAACTTTTAATTATATTGATCAAATTTGTTTAAACAAAAGAAAAATTTTTTTATATAAAATTTGATAAGGGAAACTAGCTGGCTTTTCGAAACGTTATCGATACATTTTAAATTTATGAATAAATTACTATTCTGGAAGAAGTTTTTATAAGGTCCTTCCTTATCTTTTGAAATCGAAGTTTGAAATAATTATTTACAATTGAAAATTATTCAAATGATTAACCAATACAATAGGGGCCGGATACGTCAAGTTTTACTAACAAAAAAATGTGTTATCGGGCTAAAACTTGGCTGAATTATAGTCCTAGTGGTATTATATTAATTCTACAAACCATAGCTCTGTTTATCATACAGTTGTCAATATACAGGGGCCTGAAATTCCCACTTTTTCACGCGCTTTTCACATTCACGTTAGTAACTACTTACAAAATAATCCAATTGGACCCTTATTATAGTGTTTTGGAAAGCTATTTTCATGTATTGGGTGTATGCAAAAATAATGAAACGGGTGCTTTTTGTTCAATACTTCGTTCAAAAGCGTTTAATTGTTAACAATATACTTCCGCCGTGACTGCTTGCTTCAGTTTCAATAGCTCATAATGCAAGATTTCTTTCCAGTTCCATACGCCAATCATTACTTTATCTGCATGAATTTCTCGTTTTTGTTTGCTTCACTTAATTCGTGCGGAACCCACCGTACAATAATACCAAGTAACTTGAAAGGGTAAATATTCTTATAAGTGTAACTTTCAAATGTAATTTTTAAAACATGTAACAGACATGTTACAAAAAGCTAAAAATTGTGTGGATTGCATTTCTTTCGGAAGGTTATGCTTAAATGAAACCTTTAAGGTTTTTAGAAACTTTAGAATCACTTAAAACTATATTATTCGTTGGACTTGTTTGACTTCGGTCGAATCATTTACGCCTGTCATTCTACATTGTAATAATTTCTTACCAAGTTAATTAGTTTTTAAGCCTTCGTAATATAAGGGTATTGTAATTTACTATTCTCATACTTTTCTTTTAAAATTAGTTCTGTACTTTAATACAACACATGGTTTTTAATAACTTATAGGACAGAATACGTCAAGTCTTCCACCTGAAATTAAATTTGTTTTAGGAAGATCCGATTTGACTTTTATTATGGTGCTTTGGAAAGCTCTTTCCATGTACTTTAGGACTATTACAA